>NC_069118.1:39825552-40055552 GCF_025612915.1 Magallana angulata | reverse complement strand
ATTATGTTCAGCCATCTCTGAGAAACAAGTTCAGAGCGGGAAAGAAGAAAAAGAAGATGAAGAATATATACATGTATTAAGAACCGTACAAAACAATAAGTCTCCAAACTTCATTCAGGAGACTTAATAATTAATAAAGATTAAATAGAGATAGGATCATCAAACATCAATAATTCAAAGATAATTGACAATTTCTGATTCTAAGGGGGTCAGGATGACCCCTTAGAGTCATGACTTACATGCCATAATGATCTGATGCGCCTGCATGACATAAGGAGGAATTATATCTTTGGATTAAGGTGGGGATCTCAATGGTTTTTATGATATTTGATAATTTCAGGAAGAGCACTTGGGATCATGACCTACATACCATCTTAAATGCCTTGAACAAAGAAACAATAATATAATATGTACATGATATATGATTCAATAAAAGAACCCAGATATAGATCAATCATCTGTTTTGTAATACTTCCTATGTATATATACATGTACATGTATTAGTTTGTGTTTTGTTCTATACTATTCATGTTCATGACTGTAGTATGGCTTAGTCTTATTTTAAATAACATTAAAAAATTGTCAAATATATGACTTGGAACCCCCACTCCCAAACAAACTCAAATATAAACTGTTCTCTCTCCCCCCCCCCCCCCCCCTTCCTTGTCGAATAATCTATTAAAATCAAAATATAATTTGGGTGTCTAAAAACTTTTATAAACTGGTAAAAAATGTTATTCTTAAAAAAAAAATTACATTACACCTTGCATAATTGACAAATGATCTATTGAGATACGATCAGAGGTCATATTTCTACCTTGGGATCAATAAGAAGTATTCATTGACAAGTTAAAATTAATTAATAACAATAAATGATTCAAATTATAAATGTTTATACTCCACATTCACCCCCCCCCCCTAATCTAACCTGCTTATAAAGATTCAGTCTTCTTAATACATTCTTACATGTGTACAGTAGCAAATTTTAAATCATTTCTTGATTGCTTTTTCTCTCGTGATTCACATTAACATTTTGGAAATTGCTTAATTCAATTTTTAAGATTTATAAACAAAATGTTATATGCATCACTGCCATGTGTATTCACCTATTTGGGGCAATTGTAAAGTCTCCTAAACAAAGCAGTGACATCATTAGGCTAGGAATTACCCACATGGATCAAACACTACTGTATAACATATGAATAAGATAAAATACATTATTATTTCTAGTTCTAAAATGTCAGGGTGTCTCCAAGGGGGCATGATCTTACAATACAATTTTACGCGCAATGACACAAAGAGCAAAAATAAATTAAACGGTTTAGGGATGAGGATCTCAGATCTCAGAAGTTAACAAAATATACAGTGTATCATATCATTTCCTATTTCATAAAGGCGGGGGGGGGATGGGGGGGGTTTAAAGACAACACCTGGGGGTCATTAATGTACTTTACACCAGTTGATGCATCATAATGACTTTAGAAGATATTTTGTATTTTCCTGTTTCGTGGGGTCAGAACAGTCCCATAAGGTCATGACCTACATTGTATTTGATGCATTATAATACATTAAGAAAGAAATACTCCTTCCTTCCTATTATTACTCATATAAAAAATAAAAGTGTTTTTATACACTTACTTACATATGTAATACACAAATTTAATAAGAAATTGTTTATACAGGGTCAATATGGGGTCAACTCAACAGTGCATGCAGTCTGACAAATGAAAAAAATAACTAGGATAGGTAACGATGATAAGCTTATTTAAATATTAAAAGATGATGATACAGTATGCTGTCAAAGGGAGATTACATTTAGAAAGTGAAAGTAGAACTTATATACATGTGTATGTATGCTGGCAGGAATCCCATGCTGGCATCTTATTATATTGTGCTACTGCTACTACATGTATTATGCCTACCTGAATTGGTCAACATCATAATGATAATCCAATTAAAACACAATAATGAATGCCTTTAGCTGATCTTAACTACCGTAATCCTTTTCTGCATACGGAAAACACAGACATGTATGTATGGGTGTTGCTAAAACGCGGAACGGAAGAGGGAACGGAATGGAAAATATCATCACGTTTATCGCTTAAAAGGCGGAACGGAAAACGGAACGGAATGGAAAATATCATCACGTTTATCGCTTAAAAAGGGTATAGACTGGCCAGAAACGATTTAATTTGTATCTTTTATTTATATCTAATGAATGATTATCAACATGTTGCTATCTTATTAATATTCATATGAATGTCTATCAATTATACCATTGTATTCATTCGGCTTTAGTTGAGTACGAAACGGAAAAATCAAATGTATACGAACTGTGAAACATTAACATGATTAAACGAGCAAATTAGCTATAACTTTTTACTTATTTCTCTTATATGGTATTGCTGGCATATTAGCGTAACGTACGCAGTTAGTGAAAGCGTTTTATGCGTGTTTTGAGTATTTTTATATTATTTACATGTATATACTTACATCAAAATTGAATTTTCGGTGTTCTAGACGATCTTTTATCATACAGACGATACAGTATCATTGAGATGGAAGAAAAAAACTGTAGGACTGACGACATTAAAAAATTAAAATACAGTAAACATTAAAATACCCGGGAATTTGTGAAACTAGTAATTTGTGAAACTAGTATTTTTAGCAATGCAATTTTGTTTACGTTTGCATTACAAAGCATGCAGTTGTTTATTCCAGCAGCTATATACATATGATCCGAACAGAGAGCTCTAGACGTTGCCTGGTTTGATTTTCCGATTATATATTGGGACTATAGTCTGTCGATCCCAAAATATTCATGCAGCACATTTGGACGATTTATAATGGAAAATGTTGACATCTTTTCTCCATTTGGAAGTCACTCAGAAGACCTTGCACAATTTTTCAACACTATTATCCGGGTCTGTTAAAATGCAAAACCCCGTAGACTTCTTTATTTTTAGCCGTGTATTTATGTACCAGCTGATAAGCTAGAGAGGACGTTTTAAAGAAAGAATAATGAGAATGTTTAATGCTTCTAAAAGAGAATCGCTTGAACCCTGAGGTATATATAAATATACAGCAAAAATTGAATCGAGGATATTTTGGGACAGAATATAGTGGTCAATGCATGTACTGTTAATTTTGAGGAAATAAATATTCTTGAATAAATAATCTAATATTGCTAATCTTTCAAAAAAAATTTAAAAGGTACATAAAGTATATCGTTTCAGCATACTTAACAAATCTATGAGGTAAATAACATTAGATAAGATTTTCCGTTTTCCTTCCGTTCCGTTTTCCGTTCCGAGGTTTAGCAACACCCATGTATGTTTACACGTGAACCCATCTAATCGAAGAGCTGGGTAAAACTAGTACCCGCTAATGAGACATCCAAACCTGTGTTGTGTACGTAACTTCAGACAAAGATCAGTCATTTGTAACATGATGTATTTTTATGACCTATTCTTCAAATCCACTTGCACTATTTTATTAGGTAAATAACAGCTTTAAGGTGGTGCAGGACACCTGCATATTGTGATGTACATGTATACTTCCTATTGAGATAAACAATAAAGTATGTTGAATATTGATTAAATATTTACCCCCCAAATAATGTTACCTAACATTGAAGCGCAATGGATTAGAGCGTTTACATGTCTGTAAGAGCATTGGGGTCCAAGGTGTATTTTTGGTAATTTACGAATTTTCATGGGGAGGGGGGGGGGGGGGTCTGGACCCCTCACTCCCACCCCTTCTCTAAATCTGTGCACACGATGATGTTCATGTAGGCACACAGAAGCAAATCTAAAACCGGCAACCGCCACGGGGAGGGGGCATAATTTAATTTTTAATTTTGTTTGTAATAATTATATAGACCATTATACTTCCTATGACATAACATGTTAAGATTATTGATTAACTGAAAATTCACTGCAAACAGTTATACCCCAAATTGCACATAAAGTGCTGCTCATGTCACGATGTGTATTATCATATGGGCAGGGATCTCATCCTTCAGTTATGAAAATTATAATTTTTAAATGTATTACCGGAGTTTGCATGTAGCCTTCATTTTTAATTAAACTGGTACAAAACAGTGTTATTTAGGGGCAAACACATGGTGCGGGTATTACTGTCTAATGACAGCATCTAGTTTTCATTTTGACTTTAGTTAATTGTAAAATATACAGTTTGTGTACAAAATAATTAGACAGTTCTATGACATTCTGACTTGGTAGCACACTGACTGCACTGGGAGAAATATATGGTCACAATTCCGATACAATCCATCAATCAGTGAACAGTATTACAATTCTCATAAAAAACATGGGCGAGTATTTCACAGAGTTATTTCAGCTTTGAATAATAAGAATAACATCATATTTGTTTTAAAAGAAAACATTATTTTAAGTTGCAGAGAATATGGAAGTCTTTTTGTTTCTAGATTATAAAACAATAATGTTGTAAAGGTTTGTTAACACAACTCATGAGTAAGTCAATCGACTGTAATACCCCCCCCCCCCACACTTTTTCTCGCAGCAACACATTTTTTAAAACTAACATATAAAAATTTTGAACAATGATGGAGTTGCCCCCCACCCTCCAATTTTTTGGTAGTATGTAAAAAAATGATAAAAGAATAAGGAAATGAGGAGTGAAATAGAAGTTATATTCCACGCCAGCTTGGCGCAGGTGGAAGATGAACACAATTTTATAATATTTTACGTAAAGTTGGTAGACAATATAAGTACATATGTAAATTGTGCTTGGGAAACCTACGGATTTACTGCAATGTTTTGTAAATCGCTCTTGATTTAAAAAAGTTAATTGTTTTGAATTGCACTGTAACAACAACTGTCTCTCTGGTAGGAATACAAGTATTAAATCCTCAGCAAAAACATGTAACTCCCCTCCAATTCATAATATACAGTGTACATTTACATGTACTTGTTAAAATTTTAACATATGTAAACCTTCATTTTACCTAGTTCACTTGAAGTTAAACAGAAGACCATGGAAAGAAATCAATTTTAAAAAACTTATTGAAACATGAATTATTTTTTTTAAATTATATCCTAGGCTTAAAAAAAGAAAAAGAAAAAAAGCCTCCATGATATAAGCTGTCCCATTTTACAAAAGGAATGATATCCGTCAATGTTGTACGATTATATCAGTTAATACACAATGATGAAAATGGTGATAATGATGATGAAGATTAATGAGAGAAATGCCCTATGTACAATGAATTCAGCTGCTTATCAAGATTGGTAACAACAGAAATAAAATTTCACTCAAGAACTTTAACCTGATGAAAACATTGATGAGAAAAAAATGAGAATATCCGCATTAGGTTCAGAGATGATGATCAGGAACAAGTACATAACTGTACTATCACTAACAAGCGGCATTCCCTATTCTGTTGTTTATGGTTTTCATTTTCATCATCGGTTTTCTGTTTCTTTGCCTGGACAGCTCCAGCTACTTGAAGTCTACAGGAAAGAAATCACAACATCATTTCGTTTTTCTAATCTCTACACAAACTAATTGGGGCATAATTTATACCACATTTTACATATAGTCATGTTAAATAAATATTTCAATAATAGTTTAATAAGTATTCTGCTTAAACAGCACCTTTAGTTTAATAACGTAGAACTTCCACAAATACAAATTGTAGAAATTTCTTTTTCAAATTATTTCAAATTGATTTGGAAGTGATTTGATTACACTGACTACCAGCAAATAGGTTGATCTTTTCAATCATTTCTGATTTAAACTGTAGAAAAACTTAAACTATCAAACAGAATTTCATCCCAAATCTGCATTTGAGTTTGAAGTAATTGATTGATTTCAAACCCTGTCTGTATGGTGGATATAAAACAACTCCATTGCCCACCCCCTCCTACAGTTCTCTTCTGGGCAGCTGGACTCTTGGCATCTGGGGCAAAAAACTGAAATCATATAAAATTTAAATCTAAATTTTACAAAATGTTCATCTCTATCATAAAGGCTTTAAAAATAAAAACACTACTCACTGTGGTTTCATCAATATTTATGACCATTAATTGTCGTGGATATAATTAAAATTACAGTTTCTTGGATGCAAAAGTTTGCTAATTTTGATCCTTTTTTAATACAATATGTTATCAGAATTTGCTTTTCAATGAACATCACATTTCGTGGATCAACTGAACAAAGAAATCCATGAATATTGGTATTCAACAAATATTGATAAAACCACAGTTTTAGCCCAATCATTCCAATACATGCTTTGTATTCTCAATATTTCACACCAAAAATGTATAAAAATAACAAGTTGCTATTTGCAGAGAAATGTATCTTAATTGTTTTTGTTTTCCTAACATCCAAATTAATACAAAAAGACTTAATATCTGTATTCAAGATGAAGTAAATACACCATTTCAAGAAACGATACATTTTACTAAAGATATGAGACTTCCATACTCAGCAATAGTCACTCATGTGAATGTTAGAGACAACAAAGTTGGCATCTGACCCATTAAGAAAATTGACACATTATATATGTTTTAAATGCTATGGGCATATTTATATCATTTGATTTGTTTTCCAAATATTAAATGAAAATGCTGTTGCATGAATTGAATGTGATGAAGGTATAAATTACAGATGCAAAGGAAAAAACGGAAATCCCCTGCCCTTTATAGAAGAATATATATCACGCCTTAACTCAAAACACAAAAAATTACTAGTAATCTAAAATGGTTTCCTATATGAATGTCATATATATATATATATATATATATATATATATATATATATATATATATATATATATATATATATATATATATATATATATATATATATATATATATATATATATATATGCATGTAGCTAAGCAAATCTCAAATATATAGATAAATATAAGTTATATAAATAAACAGAATATTGTTCTAATTTCAAAGCTAGCATGAATGTGTATCTAAAACGGGTTTCAATTGTAAAGTATATTGTACTATTGACTGAATAAAAAATACTTTATTATAATCAATATAAATTGTATCTTGATTATGAATTCGATGGACTCTTTTTCCTTCTTTTTTACAGGGGAGCAATATCTATATAATTATTGATGATCTACATTTAAGTTAATGTTTCTACAATAAACATATGCAAACATTTCAGGAAGTAGTATTGTCTAGTGTCTTAATCAAAATATTGTATGTGTTTTCGTTAAAATGTCGATTATTCATCTGGGTTTGGTAGAATTATCTGATAAACATTAAATGGTATTTCCCTATATACAAAATGAAAACCATAACTTATGATATTATATTACAAAAACAGTATGTGTAGTGTTTTATCTGTATTATTGGAGAAAATCATGATGATTGCCTTACATGTGTTTTGCATAAATAAGGAAAGATGCAATTAATTTACGTGCTAGAATATTTTTGAGACTTCATTACAAGCAATACTCCCTGTGATATTACTGAAAACCCAATTAAACCTTTTACGCAAGTGCACCCAACAAAAAAAAAATCCATATTTGCCAAATGTGAAGGTTGTGGTAGATCGTGGTATGAATTACAAATGGGTGACAGCTGGTTATCTACGTTGACATCAATTATATATAGAACTGTACACATCATATTTTAATCAAGTTTCGTTTGATGAATAAAGTGTGTGTGATGGTATTAGCCCGAAGTCAAAGAGGTTACTGAATGGGTTTTTTTTTTAAATTCTTTATATTCTAGTCAATTTTAGGACGAGTTATCTTTTGAATGTTAATTTTAAAATACATTTTTTTACCGGACTCTGCTCTCTCTCTCTCTCTCTCTCTCTCTCTCTCTCTCTCTCTCTCTCTCTCTCTCTCTCTCTCTCCCACTTTTGTAATGTGCATTTCTAAACCTCCTGATATTTGTTATTGACCTTGTTTTATGATCGATGAAAACTTTGGTAACCAGATACAACAGTTACAGAGCCACCTATTCATATTTGTCATCGAACATGCAATAATACAATAAAATGTGATTTGTTTTATATCAAGAGCAATGCCAGAAAAAAATTAAGCGATTATCTATGTCTAGCGTATTCTTGAAAATGATGGCCAAGGAGGTATAACAGATGAAATTAACATAGAAAGATTCGTGAGAAAACTTTAAAAGAAGTCTTAAGATTAACAGAAAAAAATTTATTTAAATACAAAGAAAGCATTATGAAATACTAAAAATGTAGATTCTTTTAGAATACCACTCTGTATAATTGCATTATCAATTTTAGCGTATGCGATGGAAAGCAATAACCTGTTAGCCAATTCAGGACCCATGGTTTATCAAAGAAGAAATACATTCAACGCAAAACATTGTGAAATATAAATTTTTTTACACAAATTATACAAATTATACTTGTGTCATATTACTGTACAAGCATTTTCAGTGCAACATCTACCTGATTTTAAGTTCCCATATTAACATATGTACAATAAAAGAGAATAAAAGTATGATCAGTTAATTTAAGTTTAGCAATGAGATTTTCTTGTTTAAAAACTTGCACTCTAATCAAAAATGGAATTTTACATAATCATTGTCAATATGGTAAAATTTTTAGATAATATAGTTTTTGCGTCCCAGTTATTTCATCTTATTGAACTTGGGGCTTGAGTAATCAGAAATTAATTTCAGGACATATAAAAAGATCAAAGGTAACGTTTGGTAATCATTTGTGTAATAATTGTAGTAATCAATTTAATCTACCTTCATGTTCTTTTCTTTATCATATCTAATTAAACATGTTATTTTCCTACCAGTAGGTGTATATCTGCTACAATATACACTCTGATATATTCTTTTCATTTAGAATCTTTTTGATTAAACGAATGCATGGATATTAATTATGAATTAAAAAGATTATAAAAAAACTGAATTAATAACAACTTACGACAAGCGGAAGGCAACTGCCCTTTTGATATTATTATAAAATAAAAGAAAGATAAAATGAAAATGTGTGAGCTGATTTCATTTGATTGGTTGGTAGCAAAGCTTTCAAAATTGACGCAAGTGCAAAAAAAACCCATCTAATGATCGTTTTGCGTGAGGTGTTTGTAATTTGATAGTTAATGTGGTTTGAGTTTTTGTATAAAAATTCGTCCCAAGCAAGCCAATAGCAACTGTTGGTTTTTCTAATACAAATATGACAAGGTAATCTCTCTCTCTCTCTCTCTCTCTCTCTCTCTCTCTCTCTCTCTCATAATATAATATTGCTAAGTTGTAGGTTTTTTTTAATTTTAATTGCAAATGTGTAAATCGTTTCCAGAATCTACTATTTGTTGATGAGCTTCCCTCTTCTTGTGGCGGTAACTGCACATGCAACGCCTCAACAAGTGGTGACTAGATATAACAACTACAAGGCGATATGTAATGGAATGGGTTATGAAAATGTGCGCTGCAAAGGTTTGGAAAACATTTCAGTTTTAAAGTTTGATTTTAGGATTAATTAAAAATATGGTATTATGAATATTCAGGGTTCTCCATGACCTTTATGACCATGTAATAAGCGTCTTGGAAACTCTTTTTTGTCCAACAGCAAAATTTCGCTATACAACTGACCGGGTACACAGCTTATTCTGGGTTTTTTTAATTGAACGCTGCAAAGTACATGTACGTAATAAGATTTATTCGTTGCCACTTCCCGTTTAACAAAAGTATTTATTGTTGAATTTTTAGCTCAGCCAATAACACGTAAAAGTTGTTGAAAGTCACTTCTGAGCAAACTTTACCCAACATGCACAATAGTACAAATTATTTAATAATATACGTAAAAGTCTAAAAGCTGGTGTTTAAAATTCATATTAAGACTTATGACATCGATCTTTAACTGCTAATTTTAATATTTCCATTTATTCTCTTAATTCCGTAACAATATTTTATTTCTAATCCTAAAACAGATCCGATTGCTTTCCAATCTTCACTTACCAAGACATTGCAAAACTTGAAGAACCAGGAGACTGTGATCTTTGATAAAGTTTCATTAAACGAAGGAAGCGCTTACGACAATATCTCCGGAATATTTACAGCACCTTTGGACGGAATCTTTTCCTTTACATGGACAATATTAACAACAGCTGGAAAATATTTCGTCACTGAAATTGTGCTGAATGGCCAAAAAGTTGCATTAAATCAAACCGATGGAAGGGGTCACGATGGATATCCTATGTCAACCTCACATGCTAACATCAAAATGAAGAAAGGCGATAAGGTCTGGATCAGGACCAATGGTACCTCTGGGCAGCATGCCCATGGAGGTTGGTGTTACTTTTCTGGAGCAAAATTGTAGCACATCTTTAACGATACCAAAATAAAGCATATGAAGCTTAACACTTACAATTGTTTTGTATTTTTTAAATGCAAGATATAGTCTTATAATGCACAGACATTTGTGTGCCGACCAAATTGTATAAGAAACAATATATTTTAAACTTGTATCAATTGAACCATTTGAGCTAATTTGTAATTTAAAAATCTACAAAACCAACTCAAAAAAGAAAATATGCAAGTTCTTTAAATAAAAAGTTTAAACAAATGGTTTTTATATAAATGACAAGAACTGACGAATAAATGACACAACGTTACATAGATTATGTTGGGAATTTAATAATCAATTCATAATCTAGCTCAAAAATGTATGCACTGTAACTTTTGAGGGAGGAGAAACAGTTTTGTAAAAGTATGAATTATACAATCAACAGAACTGTTCAGTGTTCACACAACATAATGTATTTACTATATGAAATAAGCATATCTATTCGTCTTGTCGTCGGGGTGAAAGATTTCCAATTAACTTTTAAATAGTCAAGAACGATGCATTTACCTCTGGTTGTGACTCTAGACAGTGATCTTTGCTGAATATCACAAATACATCCGGTTTTGTTGAACAATCGGTCAGAGCATTTCGGTGGTTTAAGTTGCCGATTGAAATGACGTTACCCTTACAGATGAGAACAATTATATAAAATTAGCGGCAATGTCGAAAATAAAATTAACAGCAGATTTTAAGAAAGTGCAATGTATCAACGAATCTGGCTGTTTTCTAAATGATCATTTTATTTCATCATATTTAGTGTTTTTCTTTTTATTAACTTACTGCAAAACAATTGTCACTTAAGCATGTGCAGAGAAAAACCAATTTTATATTTTGACATCTCGGCACGTGCAGGTAATTTCAATCGCTGTAGTCTTATCTTATTTTTGCTATTGATTAAAAGACATTTTAGTTACAAAATGTGAAACATTATATAAATAGTGCCTGTTTGGGAGGGTAACAGTTGAAATTGACACCCCGAGGAAACCATTGTCAGCCAACGCGATAACTGTGTTACCAAACAGGCACTATTTATATAATTATACTGAATGTCTGAATTTTAGAGATTGTTTACTGCTTTTATATAAAAATGACGTGAATTCCACGGAAAACCGTACGCGCATAATTTACGCACAAGCCATGTAACATTTCGTTTTGTTATACTTTCATGTTAAATACTGAAATCTGATTGGTTTAGACGCAGTTCATAATCCGTTCTATTACCCTCAGCGTTAGCAACGCACTTAGCAACGGGTAACATTAAAAATTGTTACATGCGCGAAAATTATGCTTGTACGGTTCGCCGTAAAATTCACGTTATTCCTATATATTTGCATATCTATTGTTCTTTCCCACTATATGCCCATACCGAGGAGCTGCATTTATTATTCTATAAACGCAATTGCTCTGACTGTATGCGCAATTGCTCCCCAAATACCCACATTGTGATTACACAACAATTGATAAACGCCTTTTACTTGTATATATATACAATATTTTTAATAACAAAATAATGTAGTGTTCATATAAATCATCTAAAATATTAAATGCAATACAATTAATTTTACTATTTTTTTTACTTATTTCTATTTAGTTACGAATGTTTTTTATTATTGTATAATAAAAACATATCCATACTAAACTAAAGTGTTCGATTTTTATATTTATTTGTACAAAATTTAATGTACAAGGAAAGATAACTCTTTCTAAAGGGAAAGATAACTCTTCCTAAATCGGAAAGCGTAGTAATATTTCAAACTTGCACTACTTTTAGGGGAAATCCGCAATCTATTTTTGTTTTATTGCCATCGTAGGCAATACACATAAGAAATAAACACTTTTAAAACATGTAAACAATTTATTTTATTGAATTAGTTAAATAAATAAACAAAATATTTCATGATTATCTTTGTTGAATATTAAATAGTCCTGTAAATATAGTACAATATCCGGGTCTCTGACTCTTTGATCGTCTGCTTTGATCGTGCCGCTATGCAATGCACAGGAGCTGAGAGGGAATTTGGAAACTTTCAAATGAATCCTAACGACGAGGTTCCAACGGAAATTTCTAACAGTGATGAGGAACTGTTAAATAGCTTTGACCCAACCGTTCCTGAATTGAAGAAAATGGAAAAAGAAGTTAAAAAACCTGCATATTCTGAACTACCCCAACCAGAAACCCCTGTGGAAGACATAAAAAACAGAAGATTCAAAAATGTAACAGAGGAGCAACTAAAAAATTATCACGACTCTCATCAGTCATCCTCAACAAAGAAAAACACAGTGTGGGGGATGAAAATTTTTCAAGGTAATAATTTACATCTTTTGAAAAGCTAATTGGATAAATAAATAAATAAATAAATAATGAGTGAGTGAGTGAGTGAATGAATGGAAATAAATAAATAATGAGTGAGTGAATGAATGGAAATAATTTAAAAAAAAATGCAAATCTTATTTTGAAAAATTAGAAATGATAAAAATTATTTAGATTAACAAATTCTAAGGTGTTTTTTTTCTCACTTGTTAGATTGGAACATGGAAACATATGGGGAATACCTAGACACATATATAGTGTCAGCTGTCAGTCTTGGAGAAATCTTGATGAAATTTTATTGTGAAGCGGTTCCTCAAAAGAAAGCAGGTGGAAATGCCTCCACTGATGTATATCATAAAAATTCTCTAATTAATATAAGAGGAGCTATAAACCGCCATCTTCAAGATATCAATAGAAATATTGACATAGTGAGGGACAAAGAATTTAAAATGGCTAATCGAGCACTTGATGGTTTGTTGAAAGAAAGAATGAGGTCCGGAACTTCCCTCCCCACAAATCACAAAGAAATCATAGAACCAGCTGACCTTCAAAAAATGTTCACTTACTTGAAAAAGGGCTCCTCTTCTCCAGTCATTCTGAGACACGCTGTTTGGTTCCTCACATCAATTCATTTCTTGTCAAGGGGGCTGGAATTGCACCACCAACTCAACTTAAAGTCTTTTGAATTTAAAAATGATGAAAATGGGGAATACGTAACTTTATCACACGACACACAGCAGAAAAATTTCCAAGGTGGAATCAGAAGTGCAGAAGCACCATCCGACAAGAGGATGTATGCTGATGATACAGAATGCTGTCCGGTTAAAATGTTAAAACTATTATTAGAAAAGACCCCCTCTGATGCCACATCACTGTTCAACCAGTATGATAAAGCTGCCCTGGCCAATTCAGAAAGAGCAGTTTGGTTCACATCCAAGCCATTATCCAAACGCACCTTTCAGAATTTTTTACCTGAAATTTGCAAAAATGCTGGTGTTGAAAAGAGGTACACGCCACACTGCATCCGCGCCACAACTATTCAACATCTTAATGACTCGGGATGGGAAGCACGTCATATTATGTTTTTATCAGGCCACAGAAACGAATCTTCATTACGATCCTACAGCAGGACTGTCTCAACTTCTCAAAAAAGAGCCCTAAGTACGACATTATCTTCACTGAAGACACAAACCTCGTCAGCAACCATGTGCGATGCGCAACATGCTGTAGTTCCTCGCCCTGCTATCCAAAATGAACTTATTCCCGTAGAAACCACCACTGCCACATCTGTTTCGTCCCAAATGTCATATCAGCTGTCCATGCAGTCGGTCACACAAACTCCTGGATTTTTCGCAAGTTCAACATTTACAAATTGTAACTTTCATTTCAAATGAAGGTGTTTACATCCGGTTGGCAGTCATGCGCAGATAACGACGCGTGAAAATATAGTTCTCAATTTCACATTTAAAATATTCCTTATATTAACATTTCAAGGGAGATACTGTTTCATCGTATCATTTTTTATATTAACAAATATAGTTTTGACTATCTATGTGAGTTAAAAAATTAAAAAAATACATTACAGTCTGAACGTTTTGTTTAGTTGCAGTATCTAAATGTCAAGGTCTAATACAGGGGATCTCCAAGGGGTAAAATGCAAATATAAGAAATAAACAACGATTATTTAGTGAACATGGCGTTATGAATAGCAATTGCTCTGCTGGCATATTTACCATGATGCGCTAGCGCGCATCATGGAATATGCCAGCAGAGCAATTGCTATTCATAACGCCATGTTCACTAAATAACGTTGTTTATTTCTTAAGTAAAAGCAGTTAAGTTTTCTTTAGAATTAAGACATTCAGTATAACAAAATAAATAGTCCTGTTTGGGAGGATAACAGTTGAAATTGACACCCCTCGAAAACCATTGTCAACCTCCGCTTCGCGCCGGTTGACAATGGTTTTCTCGGGGTGTCAATTTCAACAGTTACCCTCCCAAACAGGCACTATTTATATAGTGTTACCCGTTGCTAAGTGTGTTGCTAACGCTGAGGGTAATAGAACGGATTATCAACTGGGTCTAAACCAATCAGATTTCAGTATTTAACATGAAGGTATAATAATAAAATTATATAATTTTATTTCGTGAATTTTCAAGTCATTCTATTTATCAGGGTAAACACCTACTTCAAAGGTTTTATGAGTGTTTGTGATGTTAATAAGTTTGAACACAAAAACTATTTTAAAATGAAAAAAAATTAATCGAAAGAGAAAAACGGCGAGCTATTTTATTTTTCATGTACACAGAAATGTAAAGCAATCTTAGCAAATGACTGTATAGCGTAATTAGGTTGAAATACGATATTCTGACGTTGAATTGGGTTCATATAAATATGTTGAAACTTCTCACAAGCCATGCAACGTAAATGCTGTTTAAAAAACAATCATGATTTGGTACGTTTGTTTTCTTCATTTCTTTTTTTCCTTTTTTCTTTCTCCCACAATTTCTGTCTTTCATTCTATTTCTATGTCTTTTTCTTTTCCTATATGTCTCTTTGTGTCTTTTTCTCTCACTTTCTCTCTCTCTCTCTCTCTCTCTCTCTCTCTCTCTCTCTCTCTCTCTCTCTCTCTCTCTCTCTCGTTTACTATGAAATGCAATTTACCGGTAAATATTGTTTTCGACTGTCCAAATTTTGGAGGTGAGCGTTTCTCTTTTTGTGATAAGAACTGCCAATAAAACTCAACAACAGGTGTTGACTACATTCAACAACTACAAACCGATTTGCAATGGACTTGGCTATGAATAGTTGGAACGCAAAGGTTTAAAAACATCTCATATACATGTTTGAATTAACGTGTTAAATTTTTAAATAGCTATAAGAATCCGGAATTAAATTCAGTCAAAACAATGACTGCTTACTGAAATCTACATTATACCAATTTCATAAAGTATCAAAACAGACCAATCTTCACTCACCAAGACTATGGAAAATATGAAACACAAGGGAACTGTTCTCTTTGACAACGTTTCGTTGAACGAGGTAAAAGCTTACGACAGAACAACTGCAATATTTTCAGCGCCGTCTGATGGAATCTACTCTTTCCCTGGGCAACATGAACAAAAGGAGGCAAACGTTTTATAACTGAAATTGTACATAATGGTCATCGAACTGCATTAAATCATAATGATGGAAAAGGTCTCGAAACATTTTCAATATTATCTTCTCATGCAACCATCAAAATGAAGAAAGGTTAATTAGTGTGGATACAAATAAATGGAAACCATATGTAAACGATTTATGTTGAAAATCATAGCAATTTCTCTGGAGTGAAACTCTAGCACTGGTATATTTCTAAAGTTCAATAAAATATTGATTAACTGTTGAAAAAAATAAAACTTGCTTTCAAAACCTTTAGATCATTTAAACTTAAGTTGTTTTTTATACGACGGGTGTATTAAATACTAGCAGTACTGTGACATTTTTCAAACAAAAAAAAACAAGAGTTTCCGAGTCAAAAGGAAGCACAAATTCTCTTCAATTAAACAAAAACAAAGATGTTGTGTTATTTCGATAAAATTTCGATTCGTTTAGATAAGATTCACCTATCAATAATTGATGGATAGGTGGTAGTTTTATTTGACATCCAGTAAATATATTCTTTCCTTGCAAACAAAATACATGGAAGAACTATGCCTTTTAGTACCCTTTAATACTGAATTTTTGAATGTTTATCAAATAACTAATTGTATTGATGTAAGAAGCAGTCATTGATTGGATTCAGATTTTGGATTTGTTACTTAAAGATAACCGCCATATGACATAAAAATTGACTGCTTCAAAATAAACGTGTGTTTTATAAAGAAGAAATACTATGACAAATATATTCATGTAAATAGATTAAACAATTTGATAAAGAGAAAAAAATATGATAATTTTGGAATTCACCATTTCCGAGTTCCAAGTTTGGGATTAATGGTTAAAGATACATTTAAAGATTCCGAAGGTTTCATCTGTAAAACAACATTTTACCCAATTAGTGAAAAATTTTGATTGAATGAATAACAGACTCGTCGTGGAAGTACTTAAGACCCCAATTAATTGTAATGCATTTGTAGATTCTTGGGAAAATGATTACATCTAAAAAAAAAAAATGCATCTACTGGCAATTAAAGAAATCAAAGAGACTGTGTTACTTCATTGCATGCAAACATCAAAATCAAGAAAGGCGAAAAGTGTTGATCAGACCCTCTGAAATCTGGGAAAGGTGCTTTGTGTGCTTTTTTTCTGGATCTAAATTGTAGATTTCTTAAGATATACATGTTAATATCAATGAGCATTTTAATTTTAATGAAACATTTGATTTAGAAATACATTCTACACAGTTTTATTTGCTTAAACTTACAAATTAGTTCTTTGGTATTTAATGCAGTTATAAATATTACTTTTCTCAGAAGCATTTGGGTATAAACGTGGTTAGGTCATATAATTCTTAAAACAGAGATCGTTTCGTTCAACGTCGTATGATATTTATAACTTATATTTTACCCTCTCTTTCCTCTCTCTCTCTCTCTCTCTCTCTCTCTCTCTCTCTCTCTTTCAAAAAACACGCTAAATATATTCATTTCCGATTAGTAATAGAAGAAACAGTTTACTATTATCCTTACAAAAATACGACAGTCTATACAGGGTTGACTCCTTATCAAAGTAATTGCTTTATTACAAAATCATTCATTAATTATTCACACAAGTACGAAGTAAAACGATGCACAATATAATCGTTATTTTTATATTTTTAAAATATTTTTTTTTTACTTAATAAACACAGAACTTCTGATCAACGGTTTCAGAAAAAACAGATTTAATATTTTGATAAAAATGCGTATATATTTGCAGATTTGTTTTTCAATTAAGGTGTACTTCATTTTTTGAAGTGCGTACAAGAACCGTTGATACATTTCATAACAACGCATTTGACAGATCTGAAGTTTGAGTTTAAACTCACCTTAAACATTTAACTCGTTCATGTATTCTTTGTTTGCAAATCTCCTCTTGAACAAGATATACAACGTGATGAATTATACCTGTAAGCAAATCCACTCCAACAAGGGCGCCTGTAAAACGCGAAACGAAATCGAACTGAAACGAAACAAAGCCGAACAAAACGAAACGAAACCAATCGAAACGAAATGAAACGGAATTTAAACAAAACTAATATCAATGCCTTAAAACTTATCAGTGACATCACATAGCAAAGTGTATACGCAAGTTTGGGAGAGAGAGAAAGAAAGAAAGAAAGAAAGAAAGAGATATGATTATGATGATGATGATGATACTAAAGGAGACATTCTAACAGCAATTTGATTTTAAATATTGTAAAAATGAAAACGATCGGATACAATGTGATTTAGAGCATACTGGTTGGTTATCAGTTTCTAACATATTATAAGAATCGTTTTAATATGTATACTAGCATGAATTCGGACGTCGTAATTAGAGAAAATTAACTTGCATTATAAGGAGGTTTTTTACCCGTGTATAACCTTAAATCAAACATAATCCCCTCTTTCTCTTCCTTTCACACGCACGCACATTGTATTTGATTCATTTTTACAATATTTCATATCAATATTAAAAAAATCGTGTGGTTGGAATGTCTTCGTTAATACTGTAAACGTACTATATTTAGGATGTACGATATTTGGCGGAATATAATTATTCAACAAGTAAGCATGGATTAGATTTTAAATGAGCACATTTCTGAATTTACCTTTTTATATACTTACATATATATATTTTACATTTGGTAATGTACTTGATTTTGCGGACGCCGTTTTCCACCAAAAACGAAAAATAAAATACACAGCCAAAGGACTAAAGACAGTTTTTAAATACGTTTACAGTATAATAATCCTCTCTTTCTCTCTCCCTCTCTCTCTCCCTCTCTCTCTCTCTCTATCTCTCGATCGATCGATCGAAACTTGAGTGCGTGCAAAAAGATATGGATAACTATACTACTACTAGACTTTGACCCGTGCGTGCACGGGTTGACATTGCATATGATATCGGACATTTACAAAATAGATACATCGACACACCTTTACTATTGTTGACATTTACATAACCAAGCTTTAAGCCTACAATAATGCTATTAACTTCACTACACTCTGCTTAGTTAAAATAATCTGTGTCTCGGGACAGGCCTTCACCACTATTAAAATGCCTCCCATATGCATTTACCCGTAATGTAGCAAAACATAACAGAAACCGTTTTTTCTTTTACGAACAGAATATATTGCAAATTTCTAATGCTGAGAATTTACACGTAATTGTATTATCGTTTCTGAGTTTATCCATGCAAATGTGATATTGTGGAAACATAAACTAATAAAGAGCCTCCAGAGAATGTAATGCGGTGCGCAAGATTGTAAAATCCAAAAATCCAGATGATTTCCGGATTTTTTAAAGGAATTTTCGTTGGTTATAAATTAGCGAAGCTTGATTTAGAAAAAAATAAAAACAAACTGGTAGTCTCTAAGTACTAATGATGTTTAATATATATAAAACAAAAGACAATACTCCTCCGATTTCTCGGTATTAAAGCCCAAAAATTCGAGTCTTATTTTATATTGTAGTATAGCTCAGGTGAGCTAAAAAAGAAGTGTCTACTTTAATCTAAATTTAGTTCCTGAATGCTTATTACTTCCTTTCTCTGTAATATTGTTTAGTGACTTGGAAGATACAAGTATCATATCTACCGTTTATATATCGTATACTTATTATCAATACGATGAGGAACCGTTATATTGGTGTAACTCTCTTGGCTGCTCTTAGTTTTACAGCTGGTCAACATATATACTCCAGAGAGATGGCAGATGATCATGACGAAGTCCTTCAAAATGAAATAAATCAGCTCAAAGAAGAACTTGTTGCCATCAAAGGTATGTTAAAAATCAATACTTTTACAAATCCGTTCAGTTAAATAGCTATTAATTAGGGGTGGATATTGCCAGATAATCATATTGCGATATATTGCGATATTTGGTGACATATTGCGATAAATTTTGCAATATATTGATTTTTTCTCTTTTTTCTGGTGAAGGGTTTTAAAGACTAGTTTTCATGTATTTTCATCATTAAAATCACAGTTAAATAACAACTTTTTAATCTCATCACATAACATTAAATAGTGAAAACAAAATACATGTATATATTGTACAAGTGCACTGTAAAATAACACATAAGTACATGATTAGTTTTTTGACTAGATGTGAGAAAAAACGTGACTCACACAAATAAGTGGAAATATAATGCATATATATATTGTACATGTATTAGTGCACTGTAAAAGAAGTAGTTTATCATAAGTGCATGACTACTCTCTTTTTGACTATGGTGTGGGGGAAAAACACGACTCAAAAAAAATTAACAAAGTTTCATATAAAAATATCAATTACACTTTCATGTTCTTTTTTAAAAAAATGAGATAGTCAACATGCTTGGACTTTGAGGTAGATCGTTGGGCAGATAAAATGTCTCCAGCTGGGGTGGTCATTGATAGGTGCTTACTTTTTTATATGCGTACAAATTTGTAGTTCCTCCGGAGTATTTAACTTGGACTTCACACAACTTGCAGGCAGCAACATTTTGTACAAGTGTTCCATTCTTTTGGATCAGTACGAAGTATGTATTCCAGAAAAGTGTTATATAGTAACTTATTATATAACCGTAACTTAAGAATGCAGTGAATACCACGTTATATATTGGTCGTTTTTTTTAATCAGTTTTGGGATTTTTTTTATGATTGACTTTTTTTGTAATGATTGACGCATTAACGATTTTTGTTTTGGTTATTAACCGTGTCCTTTCAGTAATAAACATGAGAAGAGTAGGTGGGCCTTAGAACAATAGACGATCTGTATTTGAAGAAATTAAGCAGATTGTAAAAGATGCATTTACATATCACGTGACATTGTTGATCTCTCAAATCTTCCCCAGTGAGGAAAACTAAGCGATCAAAAATAACTGTCGATGAAAATACAACTGTCAAATGTATTTGAATGAATGGAGGTTAATGGCATACCAGTATGCAATCAAGTCCAACATCTTTTCCTAAATGTATGTCACATGACATACGAGTAACATTACAGAAGATAAAGCAAGTTTACACCAGGTAAACAACATCAGTTTTTAATGGAATCAAAATACTGAAAATACTGATAGACGGAGGCATCATTTCGGAGGAAATTAAACTAATGACAATATATGATTTTTTTTTATTTCAGGAAAAGCAGCGCGCTCACCGCTCATAATGTTAGAATATTCGCGAAGGGATTTAGTATTATAGCAATTTAAGGTCGCGAGGATATTTTTCAGGTTGACATCAGAGTTAGGTAGATAATATTAAAATAATTAGTGTTGTTCTCTTATCTTACCCTTATAAGCTTGTTAATATATTACTACTTAAATGCGTTTATTCTTTACAAAAAATGGAAAGAGGAAATTATGTTGCATCACAAAACAACATGGGAAACTGAACATGTTATTAAATGCATACAACTCGAACTCGAAAAATACAATGCAAATTATTTATGTACACATTTCTGTTCTTGTGTATATCAAGTTTAAGTTGATATTAGTTCCTGTGTATAGTGATTTGCAAACCCAAGGTAGAAAACGGCATATTCTAGAGGTTTCCACACCTGTTCAAGACAAAAGATAATCTCTAAATTGCAAACTACTTTGTCTAACTGTACAACACCCCCCCCCACCCTCCATCCTTTTCTATCTTGCAGAAGGGGTTTCTTTATTAAAGAGAAAGAGAGAGTTCTAGGCGTAATTTTACGCACATTCATTTGAAATATACTGATATTATATATTCATAAAATTAGTATCCACAAAAGAATATAGTACATTGTGATTGAATCCAGCATGCAGTTTCAGTCAAAGTCCACGTGTTACCCCTGTTAATAAGGGAAAAAAGTCTCGTTCTAAGTTTTCATTTCAAGTAAGGAGAAATGAAGTATGCCTAACAACAAAGTAGTCTACACTGTTTGTGATGTTTTGATTTCAAGTAAAGAAAAAAGAGTATGTCTAACAATGAAGTACAGTCATGTATTCTACACTGTTTGTGATGTTTGATTTGAAGTAAAGAGAAAGGAAGCACGCCTATCAATAAAGTATTCTACACTGTTTGTGATGCTTTGATTTCTAGCAAAGAGAACAAAGTATGTCTAACAATGAAGTACATGTATTCTACACTGTTTGTGATGTTTGATTTCAAGTAAAGAGAAAGGAAGCATACTTAACAATGAAGAATTATACACTGTTTGTGATGTTTCATTCATAGATTGATATACTGTGTTTGTGAAGTTTAATTCGTATACTTCTTTTTTCTCAACAGAACTCTCTCTATCTCTCTCTCTCTCTCTCTCTCTCTCTCTCTCTCTCTCTCAATCATATTGAGAATTATCATATTAATTTTTAATCACTTCTATGTCCTTTTTCTTCAAACTCTTTTAATATTTTCATTTTATTCTTTTCTTAAGATATATTATTTATAATCCTAAAATAGATACAATTGATTTCCAATCTTCACTAACCAAGACTCTGGAAAACATGAAGAAACAAGAGACTGTGATCTTTGATAAGGTGTCGTTAAACGAAGGAAACGCATACGATAAGACATCCGGAGTATTTACAGCACCGTCCGATGGAATCTATTCTTTTTCATGGACAATATTAACAAAAGCGGGAAAATATTTTGTCTCCGAAATTGTGCTGAATGGCCAAAAAGTTGCATACAATAATTCCGATGGAAGGGGTCACCTTGGATGGCCTCTGTCAACCTCACATGCTAACATCAAAATGAAGAAAGGAGATAAAGTCTGGATCAGAACCAAGGACACAACGGGTCACTATGCCCATGGTGATGATTGGTGTTGTTTTTCTGGAATAAAATTATAGACAGTATATCTATATAAATATCAAAATAAAGCATTTGAAGGTTTAAAAAGTTCAATAGTTTTTGTATTTTCCTACTAGTATGCAAAGGAATTCATGACCGTCTTGAAATACAAAAATATAAAATATTATACATACACATTGTTCATTTTGTGGTTTTAAAATTGTACTCAGTACAGTGGCTTTAGACGCTAACGATAGTCTATCTCTTTAATTAATTCCAAAAGGAATGAGCTTGAAACAACATGGAGACGTATAAAACATTGCATGTACAATAACTAATGCAATAAATTACGTATAATTGCATACAGTGTATATTGAAACTTACAGGTTTAATAAAAATATTTGATGCCGAATTCAATAAATGCTTTTAACGAAACAAATTGTGTTTCTTATCAGGCTACAAAAATTATGAACTTTTTGCAAATTTAATTCATACGCACTTAAAAGCATTGAATATAATATCCCATCTTTCCGGTCCTGACCTTGAACGCCCGTTGATTACATTTATTTATAACGTTGTCTCAAGCTTCTTCATTTTGACAAAAAATTAACGCAAAAGTTTGATAGGAATGTTAGTTTCGGGCTATAAAGCATTTAGAAACAAGCGAAAGAGGAGGAGGGAAACGAACGCAAAAAAATTGTTTTGAAGCCGAGGCCCCGAAAGGTGTAATATTGACGTTCCATTATATTTACTTTTTGTGCAGGGGTGAAAACAGTGGTCTATATTTTTTATTGAATCAGATATTGTTTTCATTCTTTCGTACGGAATGGTATGAAGGAATAGCTTTTATCGACATAAAAGTATTTCTATAGTATTTTTTTTTAAAAACTTGCTGCCATGCCTCTTCTCCCTTCTGTTTCTCGATTTAATTTCCGGTAAACATCCACAAATATACAAATAATTGTGAATGTTTTTGATATGACACACTTCTGATCTGGTTCTAACATGGCAAACATAGCGCTTTAGACCAGGTATAGTGTCAAAGCTAAGAAAAAAACCATGAATGTATATTTTTCATTTTGACTTTAATTAATTGTAAAATATGCAGTTTGTGTACAAAATAGTTTGACAGTTCTATGACATTCTGACTTGGTAGCACACTGACTGCACTGGGAGAAAAATATGGTCACAATTCTGATACAGTCGGACCATCAATCAGTGAACAGTATTACAAGTCTCATAAAAAACATGGGCGAGTTCTTTTAGCTTTGAATAATATGAATAACATCATATTTGTTTTGAAAGAAAACATTATTTTAAGCTGCAGAGAATATGGAAATCTTTTTTTCTAGATTTTAAAACAATAATGTTCTAAAGGTTTGTAAACACAACTCATGAGTAAGTCAACTGTAATACGACGGCATGTTAAGGCTTCCCGATTGATTTGACAGCGATATGTAGAAAGTCACTTGCCTGTACTTCATACGATATGACGTCATAATTAACTTTCACGTCACGATCTGCATTCCTGTCGATAGTTCTCAGGGAATGTATCTTAACGTTAAAAGTGAATTACATAAAACCAGTGTAAATCCGCATGTTACCTTTACATAGACTGCCGTTAATGCTAGACGTACAGAATTCATTCATATTAAAAACCGGCATCAAATACTTGGCAGTTTTATAGCTTCGCTTTGAGTAAAAGACTATTTATAAACTAATGGTTTTGAGACTCTTCCTGCTGCGTATAAACAACTGAATGAAGAAATTTTAAAAACCAGCTTGGCGCAGGTGAAAGATCAACACAATTTTAGAATATTTAACGTAAAATTGGTAGATAATATAAGTACCAATGTGAATCGTGCTTGGAAAACCTAAGGATTTACTGCGATTTTTTGTAAATCGCTCTTGATTGAATAAATGTGCTTTATTTTGATGATATTGCGAAATGTTTCATCAAAATCTGCCATAAACGACATATCTATTTCAAGCCTAAGCAAGAACTTCAAAGTATATGGCATAACAGACGATTTTTCTTTAAAATAATTATGATTATTAATTAATATTCATTTATCACCTGCGCCGATGCGATTTAAATAGATCATTTGCAATATAAGGTCTCGCCCGTCACGTGATTACAAAGTATTTATGACGTAACAAATGTTACATAGATTTTAAGAAATACTCCCGGTGAAAGTATTTTTGCCATGATTCTTATAATATCGTTTTCCAGCCGTATTTTAGCATCTGGACGCTTTAACATTGCTGCGTACACAAATTCTCGCCTTCCTCTACACCTAATGCATGTACTTCTAAAACAATTCAATTGACTACTAGAATTAGAAGCCATCAGCACTTTTTTTCTCCTAACAAAAAAATATATTAAACAGAGAATTTCATTTTAACAACAATCGTCTCTCTGGAAGGAATAGAAGTATTAAATCATCAACAAAAACATGTAACTCCCATGCAATTCATAATATAGAGTGTACATTTACATGTACTTGTACAAAAATTTTAACATATGTAAACCTTTATTTTCCCTAGTTAAAAAGTCAATTTAGTTCACTTGAAGTGAAAAAGAAGACCATGGGCAGAAATCAATTTCAAAAACCTTAATGAATTGAGTTTTTAGATAATATCCTAGGCTTAAAAAAAGAAAAAGAAAAAACGCATCCATGATATAAGCTGTCACATTTTACAACATGAATGATATCTGTCAATGATTAGTGCGATTATTTCAGTTAATACACAATGATGAAAATGGTGATAATGATGATGAAGATTAATGAGAGAAACGCCCTATGTACAATGAATTCAGCTGCTTATCAAGATTGGTAACTTCATTCAAGAACTTTAACATGATGAAAACATTGATGTAAAAAATGAGAATATCCTCATTAGGTTCAGAGATTATGATCAAGAACATTCAGTTTTTCTAGTCCTATACATAACTTCACTATCACCAACAAGTTGCATTCCTTTTCTGTTGTTTATGGTTTTTCATTTTCATCATCGGTTTTCTGTTTCTTTCCCTGGACAGCTCCAACTACATGTACTTGAGGTCTACAGGAAAGAAATTACAACATCATTTCGTTTTTCTAATTTCTACACAAACCAATTGCTTTATACCACATTTTACATATAGTCATGTAAAATAAATATTTTAATAATATTTTAATAAGTATTCTGCTTAGACAGTACCTTTAGGTTAATTACGTAGGACTTCTTCCACAAATAAAAATTGTAGAAATTTCTTTTTCAAATTGCAAATTGCAAATTTTCAAATTACAAACTGATCTGGAAGTGATTTGATTACACTGACTACCAGCAACTAGTTCGATCTTTCCAATCATCTCTGATTTAAACTGAAAAAAAATTTAAACTATCAAACAGAATTTCATTCCAAATATTCATTTGAGTTTGAAACAATTGATTGATTTCAAACCCTGTCTGTAAGGTGGATATAAAACAACTTCATTGCCCACCCCCTCCTACAGTTCTCTTCTGGGCAGCTGGACTCTGGCATCTGGGGCAAAAAACTGAAATCATATAAAATGTACATCTAAATAAACAAAATGTTCATTTCTATCATAA
Organism: Magallana angulata; assembly: GCF_025612915.1. Classification (NCBI taxonomy): domain Eukaryota; kingdom Metazoa; phylum Mollusca; class Bivalvia; order Ostreida; family Ostreidae; genus Magallana; species Magallana angulata. Next base: position 40,029,385 of record NC_069118.1, on the reverse strand, counting down.
ATGCTTTAAAATTAAAACACTACTGACTGTGGTTTCATCAATATTTATGACCATCAATTTTCGTGGCTTTAATGAAAATTACAGTTTCTTGGATGCAAAAGTTTGCTAATTTTGATCCTTGTTTAATACAATATGTTACCAGAATTTGCTTTTCAATGAACATCAGAGTTCGTGGATCAACTGAACAAAGAAATCCATGAATAATGGTATTCAACAAATATTGATAAAACCACAGTTTTAGCCCAATCATTCCAATACATGCTTTGTATTCTCAATATTTCACACCAAAAAATATATAAAAATAACAAGTTGCTATTTGCAGAGATATGTATCTTAATTGATTTTGTTTTCCTCACATCCAAACTAATACAAAAAGACTTAATATCTGAATTCAACATGAAGTAAATACACAATTTCAAGAAACTTTTTTTCCCAATAAAACACCAGGACTTAATATATTTAACTAAAGATACCTAGAAGCTACCTGATCTGCTTAACAGGACCGTATCCCCTCTCACTGCGGGCGGCAATCATGAAGATTACGGCTGGTTTGGTTGTGTAGTCAAAGTGGGCAGAGGCCAGACTGTCAGCAGTCACGGTACATCTACATGAGGAGGCTTGGCCACAGTACAACTGCACAAATGCCAGCTGGACTCTAGTCGGTGATCTTTCCGGCTGGGTTTTGAGGGGGCTCCCATGAAAGATGTGCAACCTCCGTACTCAGCAAAAGTCACTCATGTGAATATTAGAGACAACAAAGTTGGCATCTGACCCATTAAGAACATTGACACATTATGTATGCTTTAAATGCTATGGGCATATTTATATCATTTGATCTATTTTGCAAATATTAAATGAAAATGCTGTTGCATGAATTGAATGTGATAAAGGTGTAAATTACAGATGCAAAGAAAAAAATAACGGAAATCCCCTGCCCTTTACAGAAGAATATATATCACGCCTTAACTCAAAACACGAACAATTAATCTAAAATGGTTTCCCATATGAAATTTCATATATATACATGTAGCTAAGCAAATCTGAATAATGCATAAAGAAAAAAAACACACTTTATTTTTAAACAAAAACTTAACACAGAAAAAAAGGCAGGTACAAGAATAAGGAAGCAGATGATAGAACGATAGTAGAAGCAATTTCCATAGAAAAGAAAGTAAAACATACAGACAATAATTAAACATAATTTTTTTTTTAAATTAAACGACCTCGGTAAGGTGTAAAAATGACGTTCTTTTCTTTTTTTCTTAAGCAAAGTTTTAAAACAATGGCCAATATATATATAAACATATATCTGTCTACTGAAGTGTTATCGTTGATTCTTTCAAAAGTTTTGTTATGAAGGAGTATATAAATTTATTAATTAAAGTATTTTTTTAATTTTGCAAATTAAGTTGCTGTCGTGCCACTTCTCCAATTATTTTCTTGATGACATTTCTCTTGCATATGTGTAAGTATACAAGTTGTACGTGGATTGTTTATAAATGTCCTTTGTCATCACACAAAATACTTTAGAATTGGATTAATACCAATGAATAATATGCTGCATTCTTTTCACAATGCTTTTATTAAGCTTAAAAAAATGAGAAAAAAAAACTTCAAGTCAGATTTCCAAAATACAAAAAAAGCGCTTTTAATTAGACTTCAGCTCCAGTGTAAGAGTTAAGAAGAAAAAAACAAGAATGAGTATTATTATTTTGACTTTAATTTAATATTGTAAAATATACAGTTATGTACAAAGAGTATGCAATATCTTTGCCATTCTGACTTGGTAGCACACCTTGAAATTCCAATGTAGGCTAACATTCTGTGAACAGTATTACCATTCTCATGAAAAAAAAATATAGGCGAGTATTTTAGAGAGCATTATAGTTTTGAATAGCATTAGATTTGGGGTTTTTTTCGGTGAAAAGAGAACATTTCGCCGGAAGTGTTTGAATTTGCAGTAAATTGAAAAATCAGAAAATTCTAAAACAACAATGTTGTATATGTTTTTACACACTTCATCCCCATCTCATACATTTAAGTCAAATGATAACAATAATTAAAATACACCAGCACTTAATTTCATTATAACGAAGAAATATAAGGCTTTAGCAAAGAATTGTACTAAATACAAGCATGAAATCCTTACCAATTTATGTAACTCCCCTGCATTTCTTAATATACACCTTAAAAAGAGTGTGTGTTCAAAAAATTTAAAGATGGTGGTTTTAGGATGATTAACGTCAAAGAATTTATTATGTCATTTAAACTGGTTTGGATGAAGATCATATTAAATAAATAGCAACATGCATTTAGTTTTAGACTTAGATATTAAGAACGATATCAAGAACAGTGCTATGTGTGAACGAATATTTTAAGAAAAGTTATTTTAAAAATGTACAAAATATATTTTTGAAGGATGATTTAGATGCATGAATATTTTTTTCTGATAAACCACTAAAACTAGAAACAAATATGTATATAGAACCACAATTTTTTTTACAAAAATATCTTACATGGAAGAAAAGCAATTCTTCATGAAAAATGGTTTGAGAAATGTTTTCATTAATGATGGTTCTTTCATGAACATACATGACTTCAATTTGATATATGTCTGTAGTGTAAAGTTTCTTGAACAATAAACTGATAGCAACTATAAGAGCATTGCTTAAAAAAAATACGGTTCCTGTTCCAGAAGTGTGTATGCCAAACATTATTTTAAAAAATATGTTCAATGTTATGAGCGAAAAAATCTAATGATCTATACACAATTCTTAATTAAAGATAATACTATCGAACCATTATGCAGAACAAATTGGAGCATTTTCTGAATTATAATTTAGGTAATTTGGAAAGGGAGATCATATTTTCCCTTCCCTTCCAAATCACTAAAAATACAAAATTTTAATGGATTTACATTGTATATCTTGAAATAACCATAGAAATTTAGCAACGATTTTTTTTACATAAGATAAAAAAACGGAAAGAAAAGAAAAAATTCAATTTCAACTAAAACATTGCACAGAAAAAGCAGATGATAGACAAATGAAAGAATCAAATACCTCTGGCGATGCTGACCTGTCCTTCTACCTTGCTGATCTTGATGGCGGAAGGGAATTTATTTTGCAATCCAAAGAAAATTTAAGTTCTGGAATTATTGGTTCCATGAATCAATCCTGGATATATTTTTTGCTTAATATTTTTCACTTGTTTGTGGTATGATAGTATTTAAAAAAAACTAATCAAAATAGTATTTGATATATAGTATATGTAGAAAATAGTTTTGATATCAAAAAGAGTATGAATGTGTATCTAAAAACGGGTTTCAAGTGTTAAATACACTTTACTATTGACTTGAGAAAAAAAAATTATGATTAATGTAAATTGTATCTTAATTTAATTAATTATGAATTCCGTGGACTGTTTTTCTTCTTTTTACAGTGGAGCAATTTCTTTATAGTTGTTAATGATCTAAATCTAAGTTAATGTTTCTACAATAAACATATTCAAAAATTTCAGGAAGTGGTATTTTAGTGTTTGACTGTATATTCGTATTGTATGTATTTTCGTTAAAATGTTAATTATTCATCTCGGTAGAATTATCTGATAAACATTACGTAGTATTTTCCCTATATTCAAAATGAAATTCAAAACTTATGATATTACTTGTGTCATATTACTGTACAAGCATTTTCAGTGCACTTTCTATCTGATTTTAAGTTCCAATATTAAAATATGTACAATTAAAGAGAATAAATATATGATCAGTTAATTTAAGTTTAGCAATGTGATTTTCTTGTTTAAAACTTGCACTCTGATCAAAAATGGAATTTTAAATAATCATTGTCAATATGGTAAAATTATTAGATAATATAGTTTTTGCGTCTCAATTATTTCATCTTATAGAACTCGGGGCTTGAGTAATCAGAAATTAATTTCAGGAAATATAAAAATATCAAAGGTAACGTTTATTTATCATTTGTGTAATAATTTTGTAATCAATTTAATCTACCATCATGTTCTTTTCTTTATCATATCTAACATGTTATTTTCCTACCAGTAAGTGTATATCTGCTACAATATGCGCTCTGATATATTTTTTCATTGAGAATCTTATTGAATGCTTTAAATGAAGGCACGGATCTTAATTATGAATTAAAAAGATTCGAATAGCCACTTGGGATAAGCGGAAGGCAACTGCCTTTTTTGTATTATTATAAAAAAAGTAAGATAAAATGGAAATGTGTGAGCTGATTTCATTTGATTGGTTGCCAGCAAAGCTTTCAAAATTGACGCAAGTGAATAAAAAATCCATCTAATGATCGTTTAGCGCGAGGTGTTTGTAATTCGATAGTAAAAGTGGGTTGAGCTTTTGTATAAAAATTCGTCCCCAGCAAGGCAATGACAACAGTTGGTTTTTCTAATAAAAAATGATAAGGTAATATCTCACTCTCTCTCTCTCTCTCTCTCTCTCTCTCTCTCTCTCTCTCTCTCTCTCTCTCTCTCTCATGATAAAATATGACTAAGTTATTGGGTTTTTTTTAATTTTAATTGTAAATTTGAAAATCATTTTCAGAATTTGCTATTTGTTGATGAGCTTCGCTCTTCTTGTGGCGGTAACTGCACACGGAACTCCACAACAAGTGGTGACTAGATACAAGAACTACAAGGCTATATGTGATGGAATAGGTTTTCAAAATGTGCGCTGCAAAGGTTCGGAAAAACATTTCATTTATAGATTTTGAATTTAGGATTGAGGAAACATATGGTAGTATGTATAGTCAGGGTCTCCATGACCCTTAATTATGACTATGTAGAAACGTCATGGAAACTCTTTCTTGTCCAATAGTGAAATTTCGCTCTAGAACTGACCGGGTACATGGCTTATTGTGATTTTTTTTAATTGAACGCTGCAAAGTACATGTATGTAATAAGAATTATTCGTTGCAACTTCCCGTTTAACACAAGTATTGATTGTTGAATTTTAAGCTCAGCCAATAACACGTAAAAGTAGTAGAAAGTCACTTCTGAGCAAGCTTTACCCAACATGCGCAATAGTACAAATTATTTAATAAAATACGTAAAAGTCTATAAGCTGGTGTTTTAATTCATATTAAGACTAATGACATCCATCTTTAACTGTTTATTTTAATATTACCATTTATTCTCTTTTTTCCCTAACACTATTTTATTTCTAATCCTAAAATAGATCCGTTTGCTTTCCACTCATCACTTACCAAGACATTGCAAAACTTGAAGAACCAAGAGACGGTGATCTTTGATAAAGTTTTATTAAACGAGGGAAACGCTTACAACAATATCTCCGGAATATTCACAGCACCGTTGGACGGGATCTATTCCTTTACATGGACAATGTTAACACAAAGTGGAAAATATTTCGTCACTGAAATTGTGCTGAATGGTCAAAAAGTTGCATTAAATCATACCGATGGAAGGGGTCACAATGTACATCCTATGTCAACCTCACATGCTAACATCAAAATGAAGAAAGGCGATAAGGTCTGGATCAGGACCCATAACACCAATGGGCAGTATGCCCTTGGAGGTTGGTGTTACTTTTCGGGAGCAAAATTGTAACACATTTGTAACAATACCGAAATAAAGCATTTGAAGCTTAACACATACAATTGTTTTTTTTATTTTTTAAATGCACGATATAGTCTTATAATGCATAGAAATTTGTGTGCCGACCAAATTATATAAGAAACAATATATTTTAATATTATATCAATTGAACCATTTGAGTTAATTTGTTATTTAAAAAATCTACAAAAACAACTCAAAAATGAAAATTAGCAAATAGTTTTCGATATAAATGAATACTACATTACGAATAAATGACACAATATTACATAGAATACGTTGGGAAATGTAATAATTCAGTCATAATCTAGCTCAAAAAGTTGTGCACTGTAGATATTGAGGGAGGAAAAAACTGTAGTCTTACAGCAGACCAACTCGAATTTGTTCTATCTTTAAAAAAACAAGTATTTCAAGATATTTATCAGAATTTCACTGTCGCAAATATGGGATATTATTACTATGCAATGCGGACTCCCAAACCATGGCTTGAAACAATGATGATAATGTTCGGCAACGTCACAGAAACAATCTATATTGAAACTAAGAATCTAAAAGGGTCATTGTCACAATGTTTGTCAAATTCTATTTTTAGGGTCTTCCGTTTCCAACGGAAGACCCTCTTGTTATTCTACGGTTTCTTTTTCTTTATTAGGGTCTTCCGTTTCCAACGGAAGACCCTCTTGTTATTCTTCGGTTTCTTTTTAGGGTCTTCCGTTTCCAACGGAAGACCCTCTTGTTATTCTATTGTTTCTTTTTATTATTAGGGTCTTCCGTTTTCAACGGAAGACCCTCTTGTTATTCTTCGGTTTCTTTTTATTATTATACTTTTTATTTTTTTTTCTGACTTCTTTTCGGCTTCATAACTCAAAAAGTTTTTAACCGATTTTTATGAAACTTTCAGAGATTATGTGCAATTATAATGCCTCGAAGATGTTAAAGTTTCCATAACAACATCACTTCCATTTTTATGTTACGTCATTTTTTAAATTTTCAAAAAGTCATTTTGTCCACGGCTTTTTTCAAAAACGCTTCAAGATAGAAAGTTGAAATTTTTCGTGCTTATATATTGATCGTTTGGCCTTTGTAATAAGGCTGGAAATTAAAATCCGTCACTTCCGATTGAAACCGGAAGTAAATCAAATTTTTCGAAAAAATGAATTTTCTGATCAAATCAAAAATGAATATGTGTTTTGTAGACCTTATCAAGCTGAATCTAACACTGAAAGCCGTTTTAAAATCGGATGATGCATTACAGAGATATCGGGGTTTTAAAATTGATTTTTCCGGAAATTTTGATTCCGCGTCCTTTGTTTAAAAAATAGCGTAATGTTAAAAGTAAACTTAATTCTTACCAAAAATAATTGTTAAGTCGTACTGTAACACATTCGGATTTTTTGTGTTAAGTTGTTCTTGAAATCGGAAAGGTTTTTGTTAAGTCGTACTTAAAATCATTCGTATTTTGTTAAGTCGTACCAGGAATAATTCGATTTATTTTATCTTTTCATTTTAGTTACACTTGTTATCGGTTAAAGAGCTCTGCTTTTTACAGGAACTTTCAACTTTACTTCCGACATTAACGGAAGACCCACTCGTTGCTTTGCAACGAGCTTTGCTCTAGTTATTATTATTATTCTTTTTCTTTTCTTCTGACTCCTTTTTTGCTTCATAACTCAAAAAGTTTTTAACCGATTTTGATGAAATTTTCAGAGATGTTTGCAAGTTGGCGTCCCTCAAAAATGTTAAAGTTTTATAAAGAACATCACCTCCGTTTTGACGTGACGTCATTTTTAAAAATTTAAAAAAGTCATTTTGTCCCAGACTTTTCTCAAAAACACTTTAAGATAGAGGCTTGAAATTTTCAATGGTTATGATTTAATCGATTTACCTCTGTAATAAGGCTCGAAATGAAAATCTGTCACTTCCGATCGAAACCGGAAGTGAAACAAATTTTTCGAAAAAATGAATTTTCTGATCAAATCAAAAATGAATATGTGTTTTGTAGAGCTTATTAAGCTGAATCTAACCCTGAAAGCCGTTTTCAAATCGGACGATGCATTACAGAGATATCGGGGTTTAAAAATTGATTTTTCCGGAAATTTTGATTCCGCGTCCTTGGTTTAAAAAATAGCATAATGTTAATCGTAAAGTTAACTCGTACCAAAAATAATTGTTAAGTCGTACTTAAACACATTCGGATTTTTTTTGTTAAGTCGTTCTTAAAATCAAAAAGGTTTTTGTTAATTCGTACTTAAAATCATTTGGATTTTGTTAAGTCGTACCAGGAATAATTCGATTTTTTTCATCTTTTTCTTTTTATTAGGGTCTTCCGTTTCCAACGGAAGACCCTCTTGTTATTCTTCGGTTTCTTTTTATTATTATTTTTTTTCTTTTTCTTTTTTTTCTGACTCCTTTTCGGCTTCATAACTCAAAAAGTCTTCAACTTATTTGAAGGAAACTTTCAGGGATTATGTGCAATTATAATGCCTCAAAGATGTTAAAGTTTCCATAACAACGTCACTTCCGTTTTGACGTTACGTCATTTTTAAACTTAAAAAAAAGTCAATTTGTCCGCGTCATTTCTCAAAAACGCTTAAAGATAGAGTCTTGAAATTATCTGTGGTTATGAATTTGGCAATTTACATGTGCAATAAGGCTGGAAATAAAAATCCGTCACTTCCGGTCGAAACCGGAAGTAAAACAAATTTTTCGAAAAAATGAATTTTCTGATCAAATCAAAAATGAATATGTGTTTTATAGAACTTATCAAGCTAAATCTAACACTTAAATCCGTTTTAAAATCGGACGATGCATTAAAGAGATATTGGGGTTTAAAAATTGATTTTTCCGGAAATTTTGTTTCCGCGTCCTTGGTTTAAAAAATAGCGTAATGTTCAAAGTAAAGTTAACTCGTACCAAAAATAATTGTTAAGTCGTACTTGAACACATTCGGATTTTTTTTGTTAAGTCGTTCTTGAAATCAGGAAGGATTTTGTCAAGTCGTACTTAAAATAATTCGGATTTTGTTAAGTCGTACCAGGAATAATTCGATTTTTTTTCATCTTTTTATTTTAGTTACTCTTGTTATTGGTTAAAAAGCTTTGCTTCTTACAGGAACTTCCAGCTTTATTTCCGACATTAACGGAAGACCCACTCGTTGCTTTGCAACGAGCTTTGCTCTAGTTACTTTTGTTATTGGTTTAAAAGCTCTGTTTCTTACAGGAAATTCCAGCTTTACTTCCGACATTAACGGAAGACCCACTCGTTGCTTTGCAACGAGCTTTGCTCTAGTTATTATTATTTTTTTTCTTTTTCTTTTTTTTCTGACTCCTTTTCGACTTCATAACTCATAAAGTTTTCAACTTAATTAAAGGAAACTTTTAGAGATTATGTGCAATTAGAATGCCTCAAACATGTTAAAGTTTCCATAACAACGTCACTTTCGTTTTGACGTTACGTCATTTTTAAACTTTAAAAAAAGTCATTTTGTCCGCGACATTTCTCAAAAACGCTTTAAGATAGAGTCTTGAAATTTTCTGTGGTTATGAATTTGGCAATTTACATTTGCAATAAGGCTGGAAATAAAAATCCGTCACTTCCGGTCGAAACCGGAAGTGAAACAAATTTTTCGAAAAAATGAATTTTCGGATCAAATCAAAAATGAATATGTGTTTCATAGAGATTATCAAACTGAATCTAACACTGAAATCCGTTTTAAAATCGGACAATGCATTAAAGAGATATCGGGGTTTTAAAATTGATTTTTCCGGAAATTTTTTTTCCGCGTCCTTGGTTTAAAAAATAGCGTAATCTTCAAAGTAAAGTTAACTCGTACCAAAAATAATTGTAAGTCGTACTTGAACATATTCGGATTTTTTTTGTTAAGTCGTTCTTGAAATCAGGAAGGGTTTTGTTAAGTCGTACTTAAAATCATTCGGATTTTGTTAAGTCATACAAGGAATAATTCGATTTTTTCATATTTTTATTTTTGTTACACTCGTTATTGGTTCAAGAGCTCTGCTTCTTACAGAAACTTCCAGCTTTACTTCCGACATTAACGGAAGACCCACTCGTTGCTTTGCAACGAGCTTTGCTCTAGTTATTCTTTTTTTTTCTTTTTCTGACTTTTTTTGGAGCGCTATTTCTCAAAAACTATCCAACCGATTCGCACAAAATTTTCAGGACGGATGAAACATGATCGGTGCTACATATTATAAATTTTTTAAAAGATGACGTTACTTCCGGTATCAAATATTGACGATTTTGTAAATTTTTAAGGGTCATTTTGTCCACGCATCTCCTCCGAAACTAATTAAGATAGAAGCTTGAAATTTTTAGGGATTATAGATGAATGTATTTAGATGTTCCCCCATGCTTCCAATGGTGAAAATTTGTAAAGGCCTTAAAGCTCGCCTGAACCTGAAAATTGGCACCAAATTTTTTCACGAAATTTTTGCACATTTTCTGTGATATTTTTTGATGTATAAATATTTTGTTAAGACATGAAATACAAAAGTTGTTTCAAATTACACGGGCTTTCATTTGATATCAAGAAAAAGGGGCTGGCCCCTCAAATTAGGGGCCAAGAGGGCTGTAAAGTCTTCTTACAATAACCCTTTACTGAATAATAATTTGTTATCAATTATAGAAGCAAAAATGTTCATTGTTGGGCTGTTTATCTATACAGAACCATACCTAAGTCACATGTTACGTAATTAGGGGTTTCAAGGGGCCAGAAATTCAAAATTTCGATCATTAATATATGAAAAAGGAGAAATATTTTGAAAAGCATTGTAGAACAAACGTTGCTTAAAATAATGTTCTGTACAATATGCCACCTTAATGTTTTTGTTCATGAGCCCATTTAGGAGATAAAGGGCCGGCCCCTAAAACACATTTGTAAAGATATCCTAAGAACGGTTAACATTTCGTGAACACTTGTTGAACAAAATATGTTTATATCTGCAAGACCTTTAATTTGATATCAAGAAAAAGGGACTGGCCCCTTAAATTAGGGGCCAAGAGGGCTGTAAAGTCTTCTTACAATAACTCTTTACTGAATAATAATTTGTTATTAATTATAGAAGCAAAAATGTTCATTGTACAGCTGTTTATCTATACAGTATCATACCTAAGTCATATATTACGTAATCAGGGGTTTCAAGGGGCCATAATTCAAGACTATGATCATTAATATCTGAAAAAGGAGAAATATTTTAAATAGCAATGTAGGACAAAAGTTGTTCAAAAAAATGTTCTGAACAATATCAACCCAAACATTTTGTTGTTAGTGGCCCCGGTAAGGGGTTAAAGGGTCGGCCCCTAGAACACATTTGTACAAATATCTCGAGAACGGTTTACAATTCATGAACACTTGTAGAACAAAATATTAGCGAGACCTTTCATTTGATATCAAGAAAAAGGGGCTGGCCCCACAAATTAGGGGGTACAAGGGCTAGTAAGTCTTTTTATGACAACTCTTTTCTGACCAATAATTTGATATTTATTATAAAGCAAAAAAGCAACTTTTATGAAGCTAAATTTAAAACTGAATCCGTTTTAAAATCAGACGATGCATTACAGAGATATCGGGGTTTAAAAATTGATTTTTCCGGAAATTTTGTTTCCACGTCCTTTATTTAAAAATAGTGTAATGTTCAAAGTAAAATTAACTCGTACCAAAAATAATTGTTAAGTCGTACTAAATCACATTCGGATTTTTTTGTTAAGTCGTTCTTGAAATCAAAAAGGTTTTTGTTAATCGTACTTACAATCATTCGGGTTTTGTTAAGTCGTACCAGGAATAAATCGATTTTTTTCATCTTTTTATTTTAGTTACTCTTGTTATTGGTTTAAGAGCTCTGCTTCTTACAGGAACTTCCAGTTTTACTTCCGACATTAACGGAAGACCCACTCGTTGCTTTGCAACGAGCTTTGCTTTAGTTATTATTATTTTTTATTTTTTTAATTTTTTTCTGACTCCTTTTCTGCTTCATAACTCAAAAAGTTTTCAACTTATTTACTGTAAACTTGCAGGGATTATGTGCAATTATAATGTCCGAAGGATGTTAAAGTTTCCATAACAACGTCACTTCCGTTTTGACGTTACGTCATTTTTAAACTTTAAAAAAGTCATTTTATCCGCGACATTTCTCAAAAACGCTTAAAGATAGTCTTGAAATTTTTCTATGGTTATGAATTTGGCTATTTACATGTGCAATAAGGCTGGAAATGAAATTCCGTCACTTCTGGTCGAAACCGGAAGTATATCATATTTTCCGAAAATTAGAATTTTTTGATCAAATAAAAAACGTATACGAATTCTGTAAAGCTTTTTAAGCTGAACCTAATACTGAAATTCGTTTGAAAATCAGACAATGCATTACAGAGAAATCGGGGTTCAAAATTTGATTTTTCAGGAATTTTTTTTCCCGCGTCCTTGGTTTAAAAAATAGCGGAATGTTCAAAGTAAAATTAACTCGTACCAAAAATAATTGTTAAGTCGTACTTGAACACATTCGAGTTTTTTTGTTAAGACGCTCTTGAAATCGAAAATGTTTTTGTTAATTCGTACTTAAAATCATTCGGATTTTGTTAAGTCGTACCAGGAATAATTCGTTTCTTTTTCATTTTTTTATATTAGTTACTCCTGTTATTGGTTTAAGAGCTCTGCTTCTTAAAGGAACTTCCAGCTTTACTTCCGACATTAACGGAAGACCCACTCGTTGCTTTGCAACGAGCTTTGCTCTAGTTAGGGTCTTCCATTTTCAACGGAAGACCCTCTTGTTATTCTTCGGTTTCTTTTTAGGGTCTTCCGTTTTCAACGGAAGACCCTCTTGTTATTCTTCGGTTTCTTTTTATTATTATTAGGGTCTTCCGTTTTCAACGGAAGACCCTTTTGCTTTTCTACGGTTTCTTTTTTTTCTTATTCTTATTATTATTATTCTTTTTATTTTTTTTCCAACTCAAATATTTCAAAAACGCTTGCATCGATTGTTTTAAAATTTACAGGTGTAATGTGTATCTAAAAGATCTCTATGATATGAAAAAAATATTTGATGACGTCATCAATTTCTTCAGATATTGACGTTTTTCACGTTTTAAAAAGTGATTTTGTCCGGAGCTTTTCTCATTTTTGATTTAAGATAAAGCTATGAGATTTACAGAGAAGGTAGAACAATCGTTTTACTTATGACATAAGGCTGGAAACTCAATTCGGCCACTTCCGGTCGAAACCGGAAGCAAAACCAATTTTTTTGAATTTTCATGTTTTTCAATTTTTAAAATTTTACGTACGTATCTTACAGTAATTTTTATGCTGAGTTCAAAACTGAAATCCGTTTTTGAATCGGACGATGCATTACAGAGATATCGGGGTTTAAAAATTGATTTTTCCGGAAATTTTGATTCTGCGTCCTTGGTTTAAAAAATAGCGTTTTGTTTAAAGTGAAATTAACTCGTACCAAAAATAATTGCTAAGTCGTACTTAAACACATTCGGATTTTTTTGTTAAGTCGTTCTTGAAATCAGAAAGGTTTTTGTTAAGTCGTACTTAAAATGATTCGGATATTGTTAAGTCGTACCAGGAATAATTCGATTGTTTTCATCTTTTTACTTTAGTTACTTTTGTTATTGGTTTAGGAGCTCTGCTTCTTACAGGAACTTCCAGCTTTACATCCGACATTAACGGAAGACCCACTCGTTGCTTTGCAACGAGCTTTGCTCTAGTTATTATTCTTTTTCTTTTCTTCTGACTCCTTTTTTGCTTCATGACTCGAAAGGTTTTTAACCGATTTTAATGAAATTTTCAGAGATTTTTGCAAGTTGGCGTCCCTCAAAAATGTTAAAGTTTTAAAGAGAACGTCACCTTCGTTTTGACGTGACGTCATTTTTAAAAATTTTAAAAAGTCATTTTGTCCCGGACTTTTCTCAAAAACGCTTTAAGATAGAGGATTGAAATTTTCAATGCTTATGATTTGGTCGATTTACCTCTGTAATAAGGCTCGAAATGAAAATCTGTCACTTCCGGTCGAAACCGGAAGTGAAACAAATTTTTCGAAAAAATAAATTTTCTGATCAAATCAAAAATGAATATTTGTTTAGTAGAGCTAAATAAGCTGAATCTAACACTGAAAGCCGTTTTTAAATCGGACGATGCATTACAGAGATATCTGGGTTTAAAAATTGATTTTTCCGGAAATTTTGATTCCACCTCCTTGGTTTAAAAAATAGCGTAATGTTTATAGTTAAGTTAACTCGTACAGATAATAATTGTTAAGTTGTACTTAAACACATTCGGATTTTTTTTGTTAAGTCGTTCTTGAAATCAAATTGGTTTTTGTTAATTCGTACTTAAAATCATTCGGGTTTTGTTAAGTCGTACCAGGAATAATTCGATTTTTTTCATCTTATTACTTTAGTTACTCTTGTTATTGGTTTAAGAGCTCTGCTTCTTACAGGAACTTCCAGCTTTACTTCCGACATTAACGGAAGACCCACTCGTTGCTTTGCAACGAGCTTTGCTCTAGTTATTATTATTATTCTTTTTCTTTTCTTCTGACTCCTTTTTTGCCTCATAACTCAAAAGGTTTTTAACCGATTTTGATGAAATTTTCAGAGATTGTTGCAAGTTGGCGTCCCTCAAAAATCTTAAAGTTTTAAAGAGAACTTCACCTTCGTTTTGACGTGACGTCATTTTTAAAAATTTCAAAAAGTCATTTTGTCCCGGACCGTTCTCAAAAACGCTTTAAGATAGAGGATTGAAATTTTCAATGGTTATGATTTGATCGATTTACCTCTGTAATAAGGCTCGAAATGAAAATCTGTCACTTCCGGTCGAAACCGGAAGTGAAACAAATTTTTCGAAAAAATGAATTTTCTGATCAAATTAAAAATGAATATGTGTTTTATAGAGCTTATCAAGCGGAATCTAACACTGAAAGCCGTTTTAAAATCGGACGATGCATTACAGAGATATCGGGGTTTAAAAATTGATTTTTCCGGAAATTTTTATTCCGCGTCCTTGGTTTAGAAAATAGCGAAATGTTAAAAGTATAATTAACTCGTACCAAAAATTATTGTTAAGTCGTACTTAGACAATTCGGATTTTTTTTTGTTAAGTCGTTCTTGAAATCGGAAAGGTGTTTGTTAAGTCGTACTTAAAATCATTCGGATTTTGTTAAGTCGTACCAGGAATAATTCGATTTTTTCATCTTTTATTTTAGTTACTCTGGTTTAAGAGCTCTGCTTCTTACAGAAACTTCCAGCTTTACTTCCGACATTAACGGAAGACCCACTCGTTGCTTTGCAACGAGCTTTGCTCTAGTTATTATACTTTTTCTTTTTTTTTCTGACTCCTTCTCGGCTTTATAACTCAAAAAGTTTCCAACCGATTTTAATGAAATTTTCAGAGATAATGTGTAACTATTATCCCTCAAAGATGTTAAAGTTTTACTTACAACGTCACTTCTGTTTTGACGTAACGTCATTTTTAAAATTTTCAAAAAGTCATTTTGTCCGCGGCGTTTCTCAAAAACGCTTTAAGATAGAGGCTTGAAATTTTCAATGGCTATGATTTGGTCGATTTACCTCTGTAATAAGGCTCGATATAAAAATCTGTCACTTCCGGTCGAAACTGGAGGTAAAACAAATTTTTCAAAAAAATAAATTTTCTGATCAAATCAAAAATGAATATGTGTTTTGTAGAGCTTATTAAGCTGAGTCTAACACTGAAAGCCGGAAAGTTTGATTCCGCGTCCTTGGTTTAAAAAATAGCGTAATAATCAAAGTAAAATTAATTCGTACGAAAAATAATTGTTAAGTCGTACTGTAACACATTCGGATTTGTTTGTTAAGTCGTTCTTGAAATTGGAAAGATTTTTGTTAAGTCGTTCTTGAAATAATTCGGATTTTGTAAAGTCGTACCAGGAATAATTCGATTTTTTTCATCTTTTTATTTTAGTTACTATTGTTGTTTGTTTAAGAACTCTGCTTCTGACAAGAACTTCCAGCTTTACTTTCGACATTAACGGAAGACCCACTCGTTGCTTTGCAACGAGCTTTGCTCTAGTTATTATGGGTCTTCCGTTTTCAACGGAAGACCCTCTTGTTATTCTTCGGTTTCTTTTTATTATTATTATACTTTTTCTTTTTTTTTCTGACTCCTTCTCGGCTTTATAATTCAAAAAGTTTCCAACTGATTTTGATGAAATTTTCAGAGATAATGTGAAACTGTTATCCCTCAAAGATGTTAAAGTTTTCTTGACAACGTCACTTTCGTTTTGACGTAACGTCATTTTTAAAAATTTCAAAAAGTCATTTTGTCCGCGGCGTTTCTCAAAAACGCTTTAAGATAGAGGCTTGAAATTTTCAATGGTTATGATTTGGTCGATTTACCTCTGTAATAAGGCTGGAAATGAAAATCGGGCACTTCCGGTCGAAACCGGAAGTGAAACAAATTTTTCGAAAAAAGGAATTTTTAGATCGAATCAAAAGTGAATATGTGTTTTGTAGAGCTTATTTGGCTGAATCTAACACTGAAAGCCGTTTTAAAATCGGACGATGCATTACAGATATATCGGGGTTTAAAAATTGATTTTTCCGGAAATTGTGATTCCGCGTCCTTGGTTTAAAAAATAGCGTAATGTTAAAAGTAACATTAACTAGTACCATAAATAATTGTTAAGTCGTACTGTAACACATTCGGATTTTTTTTATTAATTCGTTCTTAAAATCGGAAAGGTTTTTGTTAAGTCGTACATTAAATCATTCGTATTTTCTTAAGTCGTACCAGGAATATTCGATTTTTTTCATCTTTTTATTTTACTTTCTCTTGTTACTGGTTTAAGAGCTCTGCTTCTTACAGGAACTTCCAGCTTTACTTCCGACATTAACGGGAGACCCACTCGTTGCTTTGCAACGAGCTTTGCTCTAGTTATTATACTTTTTCTTTTTTTTTCTGACTCCTTTTCGGCTTCATAACTCAAAAAGTTTTTGACCGATTTTTATGAAACTTTCAGAGATAATGTGTAACTATTATCCCTCAAAGATATTAAAGTATTCTTGACAACGTCATTTCCGTTTTGACGTAACGTAATTTTTAAAATTTTCAAAAAGTCATTTTGTCCGCGGCGTTTCTCAAAAACGCTTTAAGATAGAGGCTTGAAATTTTCAATGGTTATGATTTGGTCGATTTACCTCTGTAAGAAGGCTGGAAATGAAAATCTGTCACTTCCGGTCGAAACCGGAAGTGAAACAAATTTTTCGAAAAAATGAATTTTCTAATCAAATCAAAAATGAATATGTGTTTTGTAGAGCTTATTAAGCTGAATCTAACACTGAAAGCCGTTTGAAAATCGGACGATGCATTACAGAGATATCGGGGTTTAAAAATTGATTTTTCCGGAAATTTTGATTCCGCTTTTTAGGTTAAGAAAGTAGTATTAAGTTCTTGGTTAAATTAACTTGTACCTAAACATTAATTGTTAAGTCGTACTGTAACACATTCGGATTTTTTTTGTTAAGTCGTTCTTAAAATCGGAAAAGTTTTTGTTAAGTCGTACTTAAAATCATTCGGATTTTGTTAAGTCGTACCAGGAATAATTCGATTTTTTACATTTTTTTATTTTAGTTTCTCTTGTTAATGGTTTAAGAGCTCTGCTTTTTACAGGAACCTCTAGCTTTACTTCCGACATGAACGGAAGACCCACTCGTTGCTTTGCAACGAGCTTTGCTCTAGTTATTATACTTTTTCTTTTTTTTCTGACTCCTTTTCGGCTTCAGAACTCAAAAAGTTTTTCACCGATTTTTATGAAACTTTCAGAGATAATGTGAAATTATAATGCCTTAAAGATGTTAAAGTTTCTATAGCAACGTCACTTGCGTTTTTACGTTACGTCATTTTTAAAAATTTCATAAAGTCATTTTGTCCGTGACTTTTTTCAAAAAAGCTTCGATATAGAAAGTTGAAATTTTTCGAGCTTACATATTGATCGTTTTGCCTCTGTAATAAGGCTGGAAATAAAAATCCGTCACTTCCGGTTGAAACTGGAAGAAAATCAAATTTTTCGAAATTTTGAATTTTTTGATCAAATACAAAACGTACATGTATTTTGTAGAGCTTAATAAGCTGAACCTAACACTGAAAACTGTTTTTAAAACGGATGATGCAGAACAGAGTTATTGGGGTTTAAAAATTGATTTTTCCGGAAATTTTGATTCCGCGTCGTTGGTTTAAAAAATAGCGTAATGTTGAAAGTAAAATTAACTCGTACGAAAAATAATTGTTCAGTCGTACTTGAACACATTCGGATTTTTTTTGTTAAGTCGTTCTTGAAATTGGAAAGATTTTTGTTAATTCGTACTTAAAGTCATTCGGATTTTGTTAAGTTGTACCAGGAATAATTCGACTTTTTTCATCTTTTTATTTTAGTTACTATTGTTATTGGTTTAAGAGCTCTGCTTCTTACAGGAACTTCCAGCTTTACTTTCGACGTTAACGGAAGACCCACTCGTTGCTTTGCAACGAGCTTTGCTCTAGTTCTATTTCTTTTCTTATTCTTTACAATGCTTATGGAATGCAATTCTAATAATCAAATAAAATTCACGGAGAGTTATAAACAAGACACAGAGCTCACAATTCTATATCATGTACACGAGGCCCTGTCTTTGTTTACATAGGTTAATATACCAGTAAAAATCCTTTAAAAGCAGATTTTTCTATCTTCATAATTATTCATTCTAAGCATAAATTAAAAATTCCTAACATTTAACAGATTCATTTTAGGTCTAAAACTGGATTTGTACTTCAACATTCATAATGTAAACAAAAGCTTTATTTAAATACCAAAAAATTGTAATCTCTGTAACTCGTTTATATAACTCAACAAATGGGTATCAAATGTTGGTTGCAGGTTTGGGGTCGATTTCTTTGAAAAGTGATGAAATATTTTCAAATACATTGCCAATTTTATCAATAACTTGCAATTACAATGATTTCTTTAAAATGTAATTATTATTATTTACTTTAATTAATGCAATTAATTACATTAATTACTTCAGTTTTATTTTTTAATCTTGAGAACATATACATATATAAACAGCATTAGGATATAAAAGGCTTTATGTACGGTAACGTTTTGAAGGTTGTATTTCAGTTTAATGATCAAATATAATTTTTTGAAAATGTCTAGAAAAATTTTCTTTAACATTAAAATCATCAAGTACCATTGAGTTATAATGTTTATTTCTGAGCAATTTTCTCTCTATAGTGAATTAATTTTTATTCACATAAATATGTTTATTCAGAAAGAACAACTTTCGTCAGTACAGCATATCAGTATATAGATAATAATGGCTATAATTCACAAGAATGTGATATTTAGACTCCATCGAGTATACAACAGGGGAGTTCTTGGGTATTTGAGGAGTTCACACCTCGACAAAGTTAGACCTTTACCTATTGCCTTGGGCAGTGTGTCATGCTGTATAAACATATTAAACATTATGAGACATTTAATTATTGTATAAATAAAAGCCTATGCAAAACATGCATCATTATAAGACACCTTTTTTATATTACAAAGTTGAGAAAAAAGTAATTGAAATGTAATTGAGAAGAAATTGAAAATACACAATGTTTTTGGAATGTATTTAAATACAATCAATTACTTGTATTTGAAGACAAACTCAATTACAAATTACTTCCAATTTCTTTAAAACATGTAGTTAATTACACTAAATTAGAAATACTTTTTTTCAATTACCCCATCCTTGTTTGGTTGCCTATTACTGAGACATTATATAAATAGTGCCTGTTTGGGAGGGTAACAGTTAAAATTGACACCCCGAGAAAACCATTGTCAACCGACGCGAAGTGGTTTTCGAGGGGTGTCAATGCGCAAAATGTTGAAACAATCTCTCTCTCTCTCTCTCTCTCTCTCTCTCTCTCTCTCTCTCTCTCTCTCTCTCACAATATTATTTTATTAAAACTTTTGTTTTTACTTTGATTGTAAATTTGAAATTCATTTTCAGAATATACTATTTGTTGATGAGCTTCGCTCTCCTTGTGGCGGTAACTGCAAATGAAACGCCACAACAAATAGTGACTAGATACAATAATTACAAGGCAATATGTAATGAAATGGGTTTTGAAAGTGTGCGCTGTAAAGGTTTGGAAAAACAATTCATTTTTAAATTTTGGTTTTAGGATTTGATTGATAAAACATATGGTATTATTTAAATGATAATGAAATAAATAATTATTAGTTTTTCATGGCCCGTTTGACTACTAGTATGTAGAATCGTCATAGAAACTCTTTAAGCCCAACAGTAAAATTTCACTGCACAACTGACCGTGGTACACAGTTTATTCTGCTATTCTTTTTTTTTAAATTGAAAGCGGCAAAGTTCGTAATAAGAATTTTTCGTCGCAACTTATCTATTAACCCTAGTATTGATTGCTGCATTTTACGCACAAATTACCTCGCGCAATTACACATAAAAATGGTAGATTGCGACATCTGAGCAGGTGTAAAGAAGAATAATGCCCCCCCCCCCCCCCCCAAGTTGTAGATTAATTGGATGTTTTTTAAGAAAAAAGACCCATGGGTTATTTCGTTATGTTAAACATGATATCAGACTTTATTTTCCTCAGCTGATTTTGAAGTTATATGCACCGACGCTACATATAGTTTTTCATATCCGTAACAAACTCACAGAAACGCACCTACATTACCACAAAATTTATTGTTAAAACTGTTCTCTTGTCGACATATGGAGGGAAAATGACGCTGCACTAGCGTAGACATCTCCTGAAGAGTACTTATTACATAATCATAAATAATTCTGAACAACATTTTATATAGCTTTATTACATGTATCTTAAAACGATATTTGATTTACAAATTTTGCACAGCTTGCTGAACTATATTTTACCGCAATTTTACAATTGAATGGACAAAAAATTGCAATGTTTACACGAATATGATAAAACATGTGTGCATGTGTTGCATAAGCATTATGTCATTGAAAAAAAGAAACAAAAAACACATTCATACACAATGAAAAATTAACATTCTCTCTCAGAGAAAATTGTGGGATGATTAACGATATAAATCCCTGAAATGAGCCCAAAGCCTTAGGGACCACTGGTGATACCCCTACAGCCCAAATTTGAGACCAAAAAATGTATGCTCTATAGGTTCCCTACACTCCCTTGCTACATGTATTCCTTAGATGCACACTTCAAAGACAATGGAGATAACGGCCCATCTTTTACCCTTATATCATTGTTAACATTTAAAAAATGACAAAATAAGGGTGAGTTATATTAATACTCTTAGATGTGATAGACACCCTCTAACGCTTGTTATGAACACATGGGAAGGTACTATACATTATCCTAGTCATTCTAGATATATGAGATATAAACCCCTGAAATGAGCCCGAAACCCTCGGGACTATGTGATGGTACCCCTGCAACCCAAATTCGAGACCAGGAAATAATAGCCCTATAGGTCCGCTTCACTGCCATGGTATTCCTTTGATGCACACTTAGATATCCGAGAAAATGATCAAACTTTTAGCCCTATGTCATTGTGAAATGCTAAAAAAAAATCAAAGGTCGGGCATGCTATTTGGACCTTTTAATTATCATATCTTTTTTTTCCTCGAAGGGTCATGTCCAAACATGACTTGGACAAAATAATCCCCATTTCACCTTGGGATTGATATTTTGGCCGTTTTGTGCGACAGGCGCTATTTCATTTTATTAGAATAAAATCACCATGGTAGACTTCTGTTCATGTTATTATTGTAATGATAGGAAATCTTTTTAATATTCGATTCATGTTGTTTCCGAGGTAGTAAAAAGAAAAGGGGATAATATTTTAAACACAAGCATGTTTAACTTTGATGTAAACATACTATCTTTTTTTAGGGGGGGGGGGAGGGGACAGCTTTAAAAAAGTGTCAGGATTGTTTGCCTAGACGGTCGCTTCCAATTTACGACGAATATCTACAAATGTGTGATTTGGTAAGAATATACAACAAATATAGTTGTAAAACCTATAAGTACATGTATGTGTAGTACCTCATACACCTAGTAATGTGCTTTATGTTGTTTTATATATTATCATACATTTTCATGCTACTTTATAGGACGCGTTGAGTTTTCCATTTTTAATAGGACTGCACTTAGGATAGCATTATTTTCGTAACTTATGACCCGTATGGACACATACTGATTTGATTTCTATTAAATACAGACGCATGTATAACTCTTATCAAGGCGAGCTTTACTGCCTCTGAAGTTGTCAATACTCGTACAATTATTGATACATTACTCATCTTGAAATTGAAAAAAAGATGTCGATAATAAAATAAATATATTTTCTTCTCGAGTACTCTCAGTACTTTGATGATCTTCTTTATTGGCCGTTAGCTTTTTCGGGCGTAGTGGCTGCTGTTAGTGGCTGATAGTTCCAGCCTGGTTATAATGCCTAACAATGTGGTAGAAAGCCACATCTAAGCAGGCTTTACCCAGCACATTTGCGCCATATTTAAAATTATACGAAAAACTCTAACAGTTAGTGTTAATTCATATTAAAAATTATGATATTAATTTTTAATCTTCTCTGTGTCCTTTTTCTTCAAACTCTTTTAATATTTTCATTTTATTCTTTTCTTATAAGATAAATTATTTATAATCCTAAAATAGATACAATTGCTTTCCAATCTTCACAAACCAAGACTCTGGAAAACATGAAGAAACAAGAAACTGTGATCTTTGATAAGGTTTCGTTAAACGGAGGAAGCGCTTATGATTATACTTCCGGAATCTTTACAGCACCGATGGATGGAATCTATTCCTTTACGTGGTCAATAATAACAAAATTTGCATATAATTATTCCGATGGAAGGGGTCACGATGGATGGCTTACGTCAACCTCACATGCTAACATCAAAATGAAGAAAGGCGATTAAATGTGGATTAGAGTCCAAGTAGCCTGAGGGCAGTATGCCCATGGTGGAGATTGGTGTTCTTTTTCTGGAGTAAAATTGTAGTATATTTATAGGGATATCAAAATAAAGCATCTGAAGGTTTAAAAATTTCAATAGTTTTTGTATTTTCCTATGCAAAGGAATTCATGACAGTTTTGAAATACAAAAATATGAAATATTAGATGTATACATTGTTTAATTTTGGTTTTAAAATTGTACTCAGGACAGTGGCTTGAGATGATGATAATCGTCTATCTCCTTAATTAATTCAAACGGGAACGAGCTGGAAACAACATAGAGACGTATAAAACATTGCAAGTACAACAACTCATGCAATACATTACGTAAAATTGCATACTATGTATATTGACACTAACAGGTATACTAATAATATATGGAAGTGTCCCATACCACCTTAAAAAGTAAAAAATTTCCCATTCAGACACTCTTGAACAGCTACATCAGTGCATCTCATCTTGATAAATTTTAAACATCAAAAAGATATTCAGGAAACCTGTCGTATGAAAGACAAAATCACAAACTGTTCAGAAGATATCTGATCAGAAGGAAGAGTCTTGTATTGTGTTCAATTGTTGATAAAAGATGACAAAAAAAGCAAACCAAGTTGGTGGAATACGATGGACTCTATTTTCGAACTTCTGAATTCCCTCCCAAAAATTATTATCATCAGCTAATGAGCTATTTTTAGACATGTTCTGCCTCTGATGACCTGACAAGTTCCAAATAAAATTGATGCAGGAGGCTGTTTTGCTGTAAAAGGAGTTCTTCAGTTTCACCTAAGTCCAGCACAGAAATCTTTTGAAATGCACACTTTGTCAATGTAAAGGATTCTTGGTTCTTACTTGCAACAACAACAACAACATGAACTGCAACATTTTCATTCACAAAAATTTGTTTCACCACATTTAAAGCTTGACCAATTGTATCACCTCGATGCATAGCACCAGTTGCCACTTGAACAAGATACAATGTTTTTTCCTCAACTTTGACCCTTTTAGGTGACGAACACCCTTCCTTTTCATCAGAGTCAGTATAATAGACAAAGTAATCTATTCCCATAAAATTTGGTATTTTTGAATATACCAAAAATCTATCATATGACTTTGCATAGTGTTTAATAAAAAGAGAAAATAAGGCAACATTTCTTTCATGACCTTTCAGATTGTTCGGTACATCTTGATAGTGCAAAGACAGGTCTTTTGTGTAACATTCAACGAAGTTTTTAGCAGGAATATATTTCATTTTCCAAGATGATTGCGACACTTCTTGTTTTGTCTGTGATGGCTGATACAATGTATTACCACCCCTTTCCGGCAGAAGTACTCCTTGCTTTTTTTGAGACTCAACAAACAATTTTTCAAACTCCTTTCTAGCTCCACCATTCTGAAACATAATTTGCAACATTTTATCAGAACTAATTTTTGCATTGTGAATCATCTCTTCCAAATGATACGGAAACCTTCGTCGCCAACAGTTTGCCAAGTTTGGAATTAAATGTCGAATTTTTACACAACGATCACCAACATCCAAATCCATCCTTGCATACTCAAGGTTACTTTGTAGATCCTCAGCTTGGACTCTGTAGTACTGAACTTCAAATATGTTGATCCCTATACTAAATTCCTGTGCCTCTTCCCATTTCATGATAATTTCCCTTTTGTTTGGAATGAAATTGAGCAGAACAGCAGTGTGAAGTTGAAACCTGGAATACTCAGGACTTTCACAACTTTTACAATTTGCGATTTTGTGTTGTTTTTCTTTTGTGAACTGTGCAAAAGCATCATCCACTGTTCCATCTGTTCTCGTGTACATATCCTCCAAAACACTGTTCAATAATCTGGGCGTCATTATGTATTCTTTTGAGAACTCATTATACACTTCCTTTCCTTTTTCCTTTAGACTAAGTCTATGATCATAACTCTCATCCTCCCTGTCTTTTTTTGCAATCAAGTACTCCAATGACCCCTTCCAAATATCTACAAAGGAGTCCTCATCAAGCTGAAATTTTCTTCCAAATTCTGTAAATTTATGTGCACTTGCAGTGAAGCCTGTTTCAATGAGAATAAACTTTGGTCTTTTAACTTGTCGTTCCACAATCTTCTTCATCTTGTTTAGATAATGTGTATTATAGAGAGTTAAATGATCAACAATAATACAGTCATTATCTTTGAACTTTTTTGAATGAGCGATGAAAAATTCCAAATCTTCATCTCGCTTTTCAATTTCGTTTACATCAACATAATGAACAGAGAGGTCATCATTTTCTCGACACTTTAAAATATAGTAAATCGCTGATGATGTCTTCCCCAAACCTTCAATTCCAGTCAAATAGATCAAGGTAGTCTTTTTTGCTCTGTTATCCTCTATTGCCTCCACAAACTTCTTATGAAACTCTGTCTTTATAAAGTATCTTCCCTCCTCGAAGTCATTTACATTGGCTAAAAAGCTTTCTTCTTTATCGTCAAATACATGTCTTAGAATATTTGCTTCAAATTCCTGAGCCTGAAAAATAAATTGAGTAAGCATGTATATGGTACTGATAACTCCTGATTGATATTAAGAAAATTCTGTAATACTTGCCCCTATGCTATGTAGATTCATCATGTGGAGTTTTATACCTATAACTGTAATCATAAAATGTAAGATGTTGATGCCAAGGCCCTGGTCATGATATACATAATACAGTCCCTGAAACATTTTACTTCCCTCATGGACAGGGAGTGAACAGTAAGCGAACGCAGAGTGCACGGTGAGCAAACGCTGAATGGAATTGAGTAAGCGGCTGTGAACGGTGAGCTCACACAGAACGCAGAGTGCAAACGGTAGCAAAATGTGAATGGAAGATGTATGATTGGTTCGAACAACTTGGGTTTATCCTCCGTCTCTTACTTCAACAAGAATAGATATTAAAATATATAGTATTGTTTTGTTATAAACTTCTGCAAGAACAAGTGCTTTCAATTTCATGCATTAAAATTTGGTCAAGGATTGAAACAAAATTAAAACTAAAATTATCATTAAGATGAAAGAACTGTAAACGTAATCTAAACTCATTTTATTGATGATTGATAATTTAATGAATTCCTAAAGAAGTAATTTGTCGCAAGTAGGGAGAATGTTTTAAACTTGCCAAATAAAATGGAAAAAAATCAACACATGTAAATATAAAATGAAGATTTTTAATTTTTCCAATTTGTGTTTACAAAATTGTAGGGACATGCTATCATAGTTAACATTACAGATTACAAAGCTCACCAAGACTAGGCATCATCGTTTTGAGACCACCTTTTTCATATTATATGAAAATCATAGTTAATCATGTTAATGATCTTGGATGTTCATGGATACTGTTTTGACACAATATCGTATATCATATGTAAATAAAAGTTTGAAAATCATATGTTCATTTAATACTGTATTGTAAGATACAATGTTTATCAATACAATAATATAAAAATTGATATTGCATCCTATGATACTATACAATATATATCATATGATACAATATAATACTGTAATATATAATAATACAATATGATATTGTAACATACGCTATGACATTGTATCAAGATATGATATTGTATCATATATTATGATATGGTTTTGTATCTTGTAAAACATTGTATTTGATCACATAATACAATATCATAATATATATGATACAATATAGTATCATATGATAAAATATCATATCACATAATAAATCACAAAATTGTAACATATGATATTATATTGTATGATACAGCCCGATATTGTATTGTATGCCATAATATTTTGAAGCCCCTCTCCAATAGCAATGAAAATAGACGGGTGTTCAAAATATCGCGGCCATAATATTTTGAACCCCCTCTCCAATAGCACTGAAAAATAGAGGGGTGTTCAAAATATCGCGGCCATAATATTTTGAAGCCCCTCTCCAATAGCACTGAAAAATAGAGGGGGGTTCAAAATAACGTGGCAATAATATATTGAACCCCCTCTCCAATGGGAATTGGAAATAGGAGGGGGGTTCAATATATTGTGGCCATAATATTTTGAACTTCCTCTCCATTGGCAATGAAAATTAGAGGGGGGGGGGGGGTCAAAATATCGCGCCATAGTATTTGAACCCCATTCTAAATGGGAATTGGAAATAGGAGGGGGGTTCAATATATCGTGGCCATAATATTTTGAACCCCCTCTCCAATAGCAATGAAATTAGAGGGGGGTTCAAAATATCAAAGCCATAATATTTTGAACCCCCTTTCCAAAGGGAATTGGAAATAAGAGGGGGGTTCAAAATATTGCGGCCATAATATTATGAACCCCATCTCTAATAGCAATGAAAATAAGAGGGGGTTTCAAAATATTGCAGCAATAATATATTGAACCCCCTCTCCAATGGGAATTGGAAACAGGTGGGGGGTTCAAATATATCGCGGCTATAATATTTTGAACCCCCTGTCCAATAGCAATGAAAATTAGAGGGGGTTCAAAATATTGCGGCTATAATATTTTGAACCCCCCTCTCCAATGGGAATTGGAAATAGAAGGGGGGTTCAATTTATCACGGCCATAATATTTTGAACCCCCTCCCCAATAGCAATCAAAATTAGAGGGGGGTTCAAAATATCGCGGCCATAATATTTTGAACCCCCTCTCCAAAGGGAATTGGAAATAAGAGGGGGGTTCAAAATATCGCAGCCATAATATTTTGAATCCCCTCTCCAAAGGGAATTGGAAATAAGAGGGGGGTTCAATATATCGCGGCCATAATATTTTGAACCCCATCTCCATTAGCAATGAAAATTAGAGGGGGGTTCAAAATATCGCGTCCATAATATTTTGAACCCGGGGTTCAATATTTCATGGGGGGGTTCAATATATCGCAGCGATATTTTGAACCCGGGTTCAATATATCGTGGGGTTCAAGATATTATATGACACCGGTCATTTTGGTTCTAAAATTATAGTAGCTGGAAGTTTATATTTATAACATGGAACGATAGTCTAACATAATCTTATTCGTATTTTCTGCTACATTACTTCATTTAAACAATACAGAACTTATTTGTGTGGTTATTAAGTGCGTTTTTCACGTTAAAAAACTTTTAAGCATATTTTGTTTTCTTAATCATAGAATATTTTAAGTAAAGAGCGGTTTAATATACCATAATTTTCACAAGTTGTTGAAATTAATTGATCAGTTACAAATTATCTATCTACACTTTGAAGGAAGCAAGGGGTAGTGTCACTTACGTAATCAACCAATTAACACTACCATGCCAGCCCCCAGGCGTTCACTCAACCATCCAGGTATAGTCCACGCGGAGCTAATACGCTTGATCGGCCATGTGTGCACTTCGAGAGATCAAGAACTTCGAGAGATTGGAGTTTGAGAGGTCAAGAGTTAATTTGCTTAGTTGTATAGAGAAAAAAATAGGGACCGTGATTTCACTTCCAGAGATCGAAGTTCGAGCCATCAAGTGTCACTTGTATATCATACAATATCATGTGATATAATAATATATACACATTACACAAATCGGAACCCAACCGAAATCCGGAAAAACAGAACCAAAACCGAACCGAACAAATTGTTCCGCGGTTCTCGGTTTTTTCGGGTACCCGTGACAGCCCTAATATATACAATATCATATTATACAATATCATTTCATAATTCACAAAATTATTTACATTTCATCAGCATGACAGTTTCAAATCATGAACTTTGACCTTTTTAATTATAAAATGTCTCCGGCAAAATCATTTGAATTTTTTTAAAATAAAAGACTTCAGTATAGTGAACAAAATGCTACTAAACTTTCGTACAAATCCTAAAAATTGCAAGCCGCAAACCTTACCTTAAACCTGAACAGTGAGCAAACGCTAAATGTTCTGTGAACTGTGAGCGCACGGTGAACGCTTTGTAAACGGTGAGTGCGAACGGAGAGCGCAAAACTGTGAATGGTGAACACACAGTGAGCAAACGCAAAAATGGGAAAGTAGAATGTTTCAGGGACTGTATAAGCAGAAAGCTTCACATCATCTTTATGTATACAAGTAGTTTGGTTTTAGAGTACTTGGGGGAATTCAGGTTCTCTTATCCTTAGTCAAAAGTGTTGTTATCAATCATCTTAAAGCTGCTTTGTTTGATTTTTTGGTCATTACAGTATCAAATAATTTTCAATACAAACCAATTAGCTTAGGAAGTTAGACTTAACATTTCACATATTTACACCAGCAGAATTAGTATCCTTTCAAATATAGAAATGTTCAAAGTAAATAAAAATAATTTCACTATGGGAACACAAAAAATGCATCATGGGTGTGTATACAAAAGGGAACCATTTGAATTGTCCCCAAATCAATTGGTCTTATTCAACCTGCATATTATGCATCGATTGTAAACAAAACAAACTTCATAACTAAGTTGAGAGGACAAAATGTACACAGGTTAATTTTTGATTTTCAAACACATTTCATATTCATAGCAAAATTCAAACTCACAGGGTTCTCATTAACATTTAGAGTAGGTGGAGGAAAATAAACAGTAGGCGGCACTCTTGAGGGCCGCAGGCCCGAACTGAGGGCCATAGGCTCGATGGGGGCGAGTCCGAGAGGGGTTTTTCCCCCTTTCGGCAATAGGGGGGTACGAAAATTTTTAAAATTTACATTGCAGGAGGTGGCATCTTGGACCTCTCTGGGCATATTTTGACCTGTTTTATTTGTTCACAATATAGCACTTTTTAGGGGTCCATTTTGCAAAAAAAAAAAAAAAAAAAAACCTCATAGGCATAGCACAGAGCCTATCAATCTGACTTTCTTGATTTATATATTTAAATACTTTTTAAACAATTTTTTTGTTGTAGCAGTTGAAAATCTTGTTTGATTAAATGTATTGATATTTAAGTTTAGGTGTCTGGAAGACTATAGAGTCTGAGTGTCTGTAGCTCATTAAATAGATCTCTTCAACTGAGTTATCACAATTGTAAAAAAAATGTGCAAGTTTCATTGATATCCATTTAGAAAGTTATAAGTACCCACTGGTTATTCTTTGTTAGAAAAAAATATGACACAAACTTACAGACTGACTTATCAGTAATGAATCAGACTTCATTTTGTACTTCCGTTCATCATTAATTCTTTACATGTATGTGTGGCATATTACATGTAGGTCTGGAATGGCCGACGTTCCCGTGCGCCATCTCAACATGTTCGGTTTGAGGAAGAAATCAGATTGTCATTTTAATATCAAATTGAATAAAAACGATCGAGAGTTTTCAGTGTGTGTGACATTATGAATAAATAAAATTAAAGACAATAAATGATCTGTGCAGGGAGGTATAAATGTCCCTCATTTGTGTTAAAGAATAAAAAAGATCAGCCTTATTTCAAAGAAATATAATATAAAAGACAAATATTAATTCGTCATCCAATTTTGGAAACGGGAAAATTCCATGCCATTATTAATCTTTAAAACAATCGGTCCATCAATTTGTTTATATTTTACTTGGCTTCCTATGCCTCATACAAAACCGGAAAAGAAAAACGCTTAGTAAAACTTGAACCAGTCCGATTGTGATTCCGGAATCATCAGCGCGTTTTAAAGAAGGGATCATAATCTAATAAGAAAAGCATCAAAATTTTATGCTTACGATATTGCATTCACAACGTTTAATAAAACAAACGAGGTAACCAAAGGCCTCTACTGCATTACTGATTTTTCTTTACATGATCATACTAATTTTTAAAAGTAAAGTAACCGGCGCCATTGTAAAAATAGACGGCGAAATCGCCGGTCGCCGGCACTTAATGAGAACCCTGAACTCATAACACAATCATATGTAAGTCTGCTTTGACATCAGGGGAAAATCTTATTAAGGGGCGAATATATGTAATACCCTTTTATGTATATCATTTTTCAATTGATATATGGCTTATTTGCACAGTAATGCCTATTATTATACACATACTAACCAAACCTATCGTTTAAAAGTGTACATAAGAAACACCGTGTAGAATTGCACATAAGGGGGCCGTGATCGGTGTAGGGCGGGGCCGTGATTTTGAAGGGGTGAAAGTAGGTTCATCAACTGTATTCAAAGACTTATTATGTTTCATTAAAATCAATTTTGATAACCAAAAGTATTGCGCGGAAGACAGTGATTATTGAGAAACTACTTCTAGTAACATGGGAGTTAAGATATCTTTGGAAAAGCTCAAACACTTCGACAATATGCAGGTAGGGTAGATGCCACGTATTATTTTCCATAGGCGTCGGAAGCAAATTGAAAGTGGGGGGGCTAGACTAATCCTCAGAAATATTGAGAAAAAAGTTATTCCCAAAATCATGGAAATCCTAATCCGTGGGGGGGGGGGGGGGGGGGGGGTGTACTATACTTCCAAAAAAAAATTTACTTACCCAAATTTTTTTTTCTCAAAAATCATGAAATTCCTAATCCGTGGGGGGGGGGGGGGGGGGGGGGGGGGGGGGGCTAGTATGCTTCTGAATCTAACCTCTCAATCTTTCAAGGTAAATTTAGGAACAATAGTCTTTCCTGCGAGAAAAAGTGGGGGGGCTGAACCCTCTATCATGCTATGTTTATAATGGTTAGGTATAACTTTGCAAAAAAAGTGGGGGGGCTAAGCCCCCCCTAGCCCCCCCGGTTCCGACGCCTATGTTTTCAGGGTAATTTATTAAAAATTTTGAATCCTACTGCAGAACTTTCACGTTTTTTCGTCTAAAATCATTCCAGTGAATAGAAAATCTATATTTGTAAGAGAAAACCATCTCACATGTATGAATTGAGGAGTATTTGATCGAAAACTTGATGTGGCATAGGGGGCTGATGATCTTGTGGAAAAGGGGGGCTGTGACTATATTTCATTTAAGCAAATTTTCCCAACAAAATCCACATTTTAATATAGTGATGAACATGTGGTTATTGAATTCTAAATCTATTCAATGTATTGCTACTCCCATTTTTTTTATTTCACCATTTTTTTTAATTTATATATTCTAAAATTCATTTCAATATAAGAACCATGATATCATATGTAAATTATATTTTATAATCAAAGGCCGGAGCCGCCAAAGGCGTCAAGCTGACATTTTATTTAATATAGATATCATTAATTTGAATTTCTGCACCAATAGTCATATACAGTGAAGTCGCCAATTCCGGGTCACGTCACACTGTTTCTTTGATATTTTACAAAGCTATTCTATTTAAATTTTATACTATATATATATATATTGAAAGTACATTTTGTACTTTATTGTATTGTATTTTAATACAATAACTCATCATACTTACAAATTTCAAAGTTCAGTTTCTGCTCTACCACCCATTTTTACAGAATGCTTGTGTTTTAACAATTTTATATGCATCAACAATAAATCAATCTTTTTTCTGAATGGTATAAAAATGGAATAATGTTTTTAAAAGATATTATTAACAATGATGGCTCTTTCTTAACTTTAGATGAGTTTTATGAAAAATTTAAATTTAAACCCCCTTTTCTTCAATACAACAGCAGTCTATCCTAAAAGCACCGGACCGTCGGACAAAACTGGTGAAAATCTAATTGGTCCGATGCACTAACCGGTAAAATCTGTCCATTTGTCCGAGGTTTGTTTGGTTGGGTTTCAAATTTTATATTTTCTTTTAGAATTTTGGACCGGTGAAAATTTGTTTGGTCCTGTGAAATATTTTAAACTGTCTGTTCAAATGTCCTGTGATGATTTTTCTTTTTCGCGAAGACTTCAACAGTCTCCTTTCCTCTATCCCAAATAATTGGAAAAAACATGTCAAAGACAAAACACATCCTCCCCATAGCGAAGGAAATATAACGCACTCCTTGTCTGTTCAAGGAAAACTTCTACCATTAAGTGAATTAAAATGTAAAGATCATGAAGATGCATATTGGATTTTAATTAACAGTTGCAAGGAAATTACTCTCTGTATCCAATGGTCAGAAATATTTGAAGTAGAAATTCCAGTCTCTAATTATAAAAAGATATTTTTAAAATTTACCTTTTCAGTGTTGCACACAAACTAACGCACAATCTCTTCAGCTCAAAATATTACACAGAATCATAGTACATAACAACCCTTACCAAAATATGGACCTTCTGGCAACACATTCTGGCATTATTGCAGCAATACTGCAGCAACATTCTGGCAATACATTGCGGCAATGTTGCTGCAGTAGCGTTTTTCGTATGCAAATGAGATTGCGGCAATATTGCCAGAAAGATGTTGCCGCAAAAGTTTTGCTGCAACATATTGTTGCGACAACATCTTTCTGGCAATACATTGCGGCAATGTTGCTGCAGTAGCGTTTTTCGTATGCAAATGAGATTGCGGCAATATTGCCAGAAAGATGTTGCCGCAAAAGTTTTGCTGCAACATATTGTTGCGACAACACCTTTCTGGCAATACATTGCGGCAATGTTGCTGCAGTAGCGTTTTTCGTATGCAAATGAGATTGCGGCAATATTGCCAGAAAGATGTTGCTGCAAAAGTTTTGCTGCAACACCTTTCAGGCAATATATTTGCATAAGAAAAATGACATTGCAGAAATATTGGTTCAATGCATTTTCTGTGCTCTGGCATGAATGGTACAATATATGCAATATTTATAAATAATAAATGTATACAGTAAAGCAGTCATGTATATTATATTAATCTACAACCAAAATGAAAAAAAATCTTTAATTGCCATTACAGTTTTATTTTTTTAAAGATGCAAAAAGGTTACAACAAGACTAACATTTCGGCAATTCGCATTACATTAAATTTGGACTTTCAAAAATAAAAAACAGTTTGTGATTACACAATATTACAGAAGTAAAAAAATTATATCATTCAATGTAACATGCACAAAATAAGTATTGAATTAAAAATATAATGTATAATATTAGAGACCTGAAACTGGAATTTCAACATGCTTATAAAGGACGCCAGTTAAAATTAATAATCTTTAAATTTAACACATAAATACAATAAACACAAATATGATGAACAAATCATGATGAAACTTGACTAAAAGTACTCAGCCAATCAGTGACAATTTATTGCTGCAGAATAACATGTACTGTAGTTTGATTGACACAACGCGGTCAGATGGATTGACACAACGCGCACAGATGGATTGACACAACGCGCACAGACGGATATGGACAAAAGTTTACTGTTTACCGTAAGCAAAGCTCAAACCATATAGTTCACAAGTCCTGCACAACCACTTGCTGTATTACGACTGATCAAGGCATTCGTCCTAGGCATTCCAAAAGTCCTTTTTTTGACAGCCTCGTGGGCATTCTGATTTCACACATAAACAATCACAAAAACAGCTATCAGAATATCACAACAATATCCACATTGGAATTCACAACAATATCCACATTGGAATTCAGCACTGTTGTGTATATGTTCCTCTCCATAATCTTAAACAAATTACGTCATCATTCTTTTTTGGTTGCCAGTTCCATCATTCATTTAATCAGTAAAGTGACAGCTTTTTTCATGGTTTTCTTCAGGTCTGTGTAACCCAGGGCGGACCTACTGGGAAGATAAAAGGATTTCATATAAGCACATTGGAAATTGTTTTCAGATTTTAAGCAGTTTTAAGGGGGGTCAGAGGGGTCCAGACCCCCTCCCCCTTCAATTTTCTTTAAATTACATTATAAAATTACCAAAAATATGCCTCGGACCCCCTTCCCCTGGCAAACTCAAATAACCGTCGACCCCCCCCCCCCCCCCCCCCCCCCCCGAATAAAATTCTAGATCAGCGCATGGTTCTTTAACAGTGTTAAACCCATTGGTATAATGGTAGATCGCAGTCTTTCGGTTTATATTCTTATAACAAACATGTTTAAACTGCCATTCAATGAGTATATTTTTATTGCTAAACTTACTTTTTCAAAAACGTGCTCATGCAGATGGTGCAGGGGATGTCAACACTCGATTCGTTCACTCAGATTCGTCCTCAGTTCAGCCGTTGATTTTTTTTTTACAGATAAACACTCCATTGACAGTGTATTTTTTAACCTTGTTTACAGATAATTCCCGTATTTCATTCATTTCACCATCTCCAGTGATGGCAGGAGGTTCGATGGCAGACAACATGGCAGCTTCGAATGTGAAAATTGGCGGCTAGCGATTTGATCGACCAATCAGCGCGCGCGTAACTTAACATTGAAACGAAAGTAAAAGTGGAAACAAACAGCATACGAAATTTCTTAATTCAACATGCATCGAGCAGTTTGGATACTCAAATCTAAGTAGACTGGTATTTTAACTTAATAAAAAAGAATATACCGTTACAAAAGAACAGACAGGTCGGTATTCACGTAAAACATGAGTTGGGGGGGGGGGGGGGGTGATTCAAACAGTCTTTTATATAGTGA
Organism: Magallana angulata; assembly: GCF_025612915.1. NCBI lineage: Eukaryota > Metazoa > Mollusca > Bivalvia > Ostreida > Ostreidae > Magallana > Magallana angulata. Next base: position 39,994,365 of record NC_069118.1, on the reverse strand, counting down.
AACATCGTAACCATGCATAACAGTTATATGCCATTGAAGGGAATATCACTGGATTTTTTTAATTGAGACTTTCTTAGAATAAGACTTTAATCATAAAATATTTAATAGATTTGATTTTTTCGACTTATTATTTTTTTTGGAAAAATTTGTATACAAAATTGCTAAAGTAATTCATGCAATTATAATTGACAGTTTAAGACTTGTGCTGAATGTGTAAAATTTTATAGGTCTAAATTCTGCTAAAGCTTTTGCAAGCTCGGTAAGCATAATACATCAGAGGAAAAAGAAAAGTTTGTGGTAAACTTCTGGCAAATTTCGAGGTGTTATAACTGAAATCATATCTAAATAATTTACAATTTTTTAACCCCCCTCCACTGCTCGGCTTCTCCTTAAATTATAATTAAAGCAGAAATCAAATATGATGCCTAGCAGTATTGCCAGATCAAATTATATACATGTATATTATATGTATATAAATTAGTTCATGATTTAAATGATCAAATACATGTAGATGTTACCAGAAAATTATTTCTGGCAGTATGATACTGAGTGTAGCCAGAATATTACCAGAAGTCGTTGCAGCTAGTGGCAATAATTTTTAACAGAAATAACTCTAATAGTATTGCCAGAATGTTGCCAGAAGTTATTGCCGCTAGCGGCAACACTCCAGCAGTATTGCCAAAATGTTACCAGAAGTTGTTGCAGCTAGCGGCAACATTTCACTAGTCTCAAAATCTGGTTTCTGGTAACAAAAATGTGTTGCTGCAATATTGCCGCAATATTGCGGCATTGTTGCAGCAATAATTTTACTTTGGTAAGGGAAGTCGCTTTTTAATATGAAATTGATTCCAAGTCCCAACTGTAACACAGGCAACTGTAATCAAATTGACACTATACATCATAGATATTTCCAGTGTAGATGCATACAAATTTTCTGGAAAGATCTAATATATTGGTGGCAACTTCGAACAGAGATAATTTTCTTTCGCATGAAGCTTAATTATTTCTTAGAAATTTTTTAAAAGCAATGAACTCAATTTGTTTGTCTGGTGACTTTGAATGAATTAGATGGATAAAGCATTTTCCAAGTAAAATGCAATAATTTAGTGGAACATTTTTTACTTTGTAGATGCCAAATATGTCATCTCGCATGGTTAAGTGATTGACATTTTCTATCTGCTCTAAACAGTCTTTGGTTCATAATTTGAATACGAGGATACAACACATTAACAGCGTTTCCCTTGTTACAATAAAAGTTTAAACATACTTTCACCACTTCAAAATCACGGCCCCGGGTTACACCGATCAGCCCTTATGTGCGATTCTACACGGTGAGAAAGGACGCCATTTTGATTTTTGTCTCTTTTGATGTTATCATTATGATTGTTGTTATTTATATTCTTTTAAATGAATATATATACATATATATACATACATAAATATATATATATAGTTAAGAAATACGCACCATTTCATCATTTACAGTCGCTATCAGTCGGACTTGGTAGTCTGACACCGACTCAGCTATCGACCCGGTGCGTCCATTTACCCAAATGAACTCAAATGGACCCAAATGAACCCAAATGGACCGAAATGGCGACCCAAATGGCAATGCAAATGGAAAATAATCACAAATAAATCAATGTTATAACTAATTTATAATGAATTACATTATGAAATTATTTTGTAAATAATTCTATATGGGTGCTGTGTACGTTATCAGGCACGTTACAGTGGCGGATTCAAGGGGGGGGGGCGCACCCGGCGCGCGCCCCCTAAAATTGTCAAAATATAAAGTTAAATCATCCTCCTCCTGGCAAAGAAAATGTACAAATTTCGAGTCTTAATTTTCAACTTTCGGAAACTCATGGGATTTCTCTACATTGGACTAATTTCAATGGAGTAGTATGAAGAAAACCCGTGGGTTCAATGGCGTAACGTACATTCATTATTCTAGATTTAGACTTCAGCTCTATTGTCAGAGCAAGGAAAAACACAACACGAATGCATATTTTTAATTTTGACTTTAATTAATTGTAAAATATACAGTTTATGTACAAAATAGTTTGACAGATCTATGACATTCTGACTTGGTAGCACACTGACTGCACTGGGAGAAAAATATGGTCGTGATTCCGATACAGTCCACCAATCAGTGAACAGTATTACAGTTCTCATAAAAAACATGGGAGAGTATTTCACAGAGTTCTATTAGTTCTGAAGAACTTTTTTCTTTGTTTATATAGAAAAAATTGTTTTTAAGTTGCAGAGATTAGGAAAATCTATTTTAAATTTTAAAACAATAATGTTGTAAATGTATGTAAACATAACTCATGAGTAAGTCAACCAACTGTAATCCACAGATTCTCTCCTTCCTCTACACTTAACACATGTACTTCTAAAACAATTCAATTGATTACTAGAATTAAAAGCCATCAACACTTTTTTTTCTCATAACAAAAAAAAAATAAACAAAGAATTGCACTTTAACAACAACCGTCTCTCTGGTAGGAATACAAGCATTAGATCCTCACCAAAACATTAACTCCTCTGCAATTCTTAATAATTTATACAGTGTACATTTACATGTACTTGTAAAAATTTCAACATATGTAAACCTATTTTTTACCTAGTTTAAAAGCCACAGTTTTAGTTCAAAGTGAAAAAAAGACCATAGACAGAAATCAATTTCAAAAAACAAATTGAAACATGAATTGAGTTTTTAGATAATATCCTAGGCTTAAAAAAAGAAAAAAGCCTTCATGATATAAGCGGTCACATTTTACAACAGGAATGATATTCGTCAATATTGAGTGCGATTATATCAGCTAATACACAATGATGAAAATGATGATAATGATGATGAAAATTGATGACAGAAATGCCCTATGTACAATGAATTCAGCTGCTAATCAAGATTGGTAACAACAGAAATAAAATTTCACTCAAGAACTTTAACATGATGATAACATTGCTGTAAAAAATGAGAATATCCTCATTAGGTTCAGAGATGATGATCAAGAACATTCAGTTTTTCTAGTCCTGTACATAACTGCACTATCACCAACAAGTTGCGTTCCTTTTCTGTTGTTTATGGTTTTTCATTTTCATCATCGGTTTTTAGTTTCTTTGCCTGGACAGCTCCAACTACTTGAGGTCTACAGGAAAGAAATCACAACATCAATCATCATTTCTTTTTCTAATTTTTATCTAAACTAATTGGGACACAAGTTATACCACATTTCACATATAGTCATGTAAATTGAGTATCTTTTTCAAAATTTTAATTATTTAGATTTAATTCTAATATGTGAAATTCTCAGATCACAAACACCGTAAAGTATTTTGCTATTACCATAGTTTAATTAATTAGGACTTCTTCTATGCATACAAGTTTTGGCAATATCTTATTCTGATTATTACAAATTAATCTGTAATCTTTCCAATCATCTCTGATTTAAACTGGAAAAGCTTAACCAATTTAATAAAATATAAAACAGAATTTATCACAAATCTTAATTTGAGTTTGAAGTAATTGCTTGATTTTAAATCCTCTCCTGTTTGTAAGATGGATATAAAACAACTCCTTACCCATCTCCTCCTACAGTTCTCTTCACTGCCACCTTCTGAGCAGCTGGACTCTGGGCATCTTGGCAAAAATTCAAAATCATATTAAACTTATATCTAAATAAGGAAAATGTTCATTTATATCATAAAATGCTTCAAAGTAACAATTTTGACTATATGTAGTTTTATCTATATTTATGGGCATCAGCTGTCGTGGATTTGATGAAAATCATAGTTTCATGGATGCATAACTTCCTTAAATCTGATTTTTCAATATAATATGTTATCAGAATTTGCATTTCAAATAACTTTTAATTTCATGGATCAACTGAACAAAGAAATCCACGAAAATTGAATTCAAAGAATATTGATGAAACCACAGCATTAGCCCAATTATTTCATTAAAGTGAGACCGAGACCAAAACTGAGATTATTTTTTGGCCACAGTAAACCAGTACTTAATATATTTTACTTAACATACCTTGAAGCCACCTGACTTGTGTGGCGGGACCGTATCCCTTCTCATTGCGGGCAGCAATCCTAAAGATAATGGCTGGTTTGGTGGTGTAGTCAATGTGGGCAGAGGCCAGACTGGCAGCTGTCACCGTACACGTGGGGGCGGGGCCACAGTATACCCTCACAAATGCCAGCTGGGCTGGAGCCCCAGGCTTCTGGTCCACGTGGGCAGCCGCATTACGGACCGCCAAATAAACGGAGTATTCGGTGATCTTTCCCGCCGTGTTCTGAGGAGGTTCCCAAGAAAGATGGGCACCTTCCGTACTCTGTAAAAGTCACTCATGTGAATCTTAGAGGCAAAAAGATGTCATCTAACCCAATGTGAAAATTGACACATTAGATTTGCTCTTTTAATGCAATAGACATTATCTAGATCATGTGATTGATTTTGCCAATATTAAAGAAACATGAAATTACAAAATTAAATTTTGTGTAGGTGTAAATTACTGGTGCAGGAAAAAACCCAGAAAACCCCTCCCCCTTAAAAAAACCCATACACCCTCCAAACCCACATTGCTGTATCAATTTATTTCATGCCTTTACAATATCAAATGCCATGCATAGCTTAGCAAATCTGAATAATGTCTACAGAACAAAAAAAGAGAAAATCACTGTTAAAACCATAAAATCACAGAGAAAAGACAGATGAAAGTAGCAGGAAGCAGATGATAGACAGATGGTAGAAGCAAATACCGCTGGCGATGCTAACCTTTCCTCCTACCTTGCTGATCTTGATGGCGGAGGGGGCGCCGGGGTAACCGGGGAGACAGGTTTTGAAGGCCGAGATCTCGCTGAAGGCACCTCGCCCACAGGCATTGATGCCAGCTACTCGGAACTTGTAGGCTGTGCCCGGGAGCAACTCCTGTTTCTTTAAAACATTCACATCCCCAACGTTGACCACATCAATGTCCTATGTCAGAAAGGAATACATATATATCAAATTACATTCTGAGTCTTATCAACATCTTCAACATTTACCACATCTACATCTACATGGATGTCAGAGAGTGTTTACAATAATCTCCGTCTTTCATTCAAATCTGATTTAATTCAAGTTGTTCTTTCCCCAGAATTTTGTTTGTGGTTAACATTTATGACAGGATCAAATTTTCTTTAAAGTTTAGCCAAGAAATTTCTAATTTGAGAAATAAAATGTTCTTTAAAAATTTCTTTTATTTTAATGTTAAGAATGGAACAATTTTTATTAACTTTCATTGATGATTTACAAATCACTTATTAACTTGAGGTTTAAAATCTTGATTTTCAAATTTAAACATGCCTAAAACATTTCACAAAAGATGAAGATAAAAAAAATTCAAATTACATTTCCATTGCCGCCGGCCTGGAGAGCATCTGTGGAGAGATAGAAGTGTGACACCACACAGGAGGTGCCCTTAATGATCCCCACATCATACCACTGATTGCCCTCCTTTTTGATGGGTGTGGTCGGAGTCTTTGGCACAGTGTCTGCCTTGTCCTGGAAGATTAACATAAAGAAGTGTTTTGACTTTTCATTTTCCATTTAAAAAAGTTACCCCAAGGATATATGTTATCTGCTTTTTTTGGAAGTGTCTGATGCTTATATTTTCTAACCTCTACACAAAATATGCTTAAAAAGTACAAGGAGTTTATTTCAAGAATACATATCTCTTTTATATTTACATTTTCCAGTTCCTTTGTCTATGATAACACTACAAATCAATTTTATTATGTATAGCCCAATGCATCAATAGCTACTTTAATATCTAATCGTACAGTTGCTGAAAATTATATATTAAGTACTAAGGACTCATTCTTTGAATATGATGAGGTGATCAATTACGATGGGGGGGTGATCAAATCTATCACTGGGCTCCAAGGGCTTTATTGGATTTGACCACCCACGACTGTATTTTATCACCTCTTAATACTCAAAGAATGGTTCCTTAGAACTTGATAAAAACAAGTTTACATGCTGGAACAAAGGAAGAACATCAAGTACCAAAACTGTCAATTAACAGTCTCAAATCCTGTGATTCATTTGTTTGCATATACAAATATAATGCAAGAGCAAACCAAGAAACAGCTGTTATTATTCATGGCTATTATTTGCTTGATTTGAAGCCAGAAAATCTAGTTACCTGGACCTCCTGTTTGATTCCGTTGGCTGCCACAAGACCGGGCTCCTGTTTAATGGTGGCTTGAGCAGAACCCGAGGAAATAGCTGCTGAAGCCAGGGTGGCTAGGGGATCTGCAAAAATATCAATGAAGTGCTCAAATTAATAAATTCATAAATGTTCTGAGTCTTCTGACATTGATTTTGTGCATAGAGATAAAAATACAAATGAAAAAAAAAATAAAAATCTGTAACATTGTTCTTACCAGAGTCTGCTACAGATGTGTCAACAGACTGGGGAGGGGTGGCTACCACTGGGGGTCCCACACTTAACACCCCTCCCTGGAGGGTAGCCACTGGGGTGGGGCCAATGTCCATGGGTTCCTCTTGCTTAGGTACAATGGGTGCCACTTCCCCAGGTGCTGCTGTAGAGGAGGAGTCAGGAGCAGACAACTCTGGCGTAACTCCTGCCTCCTGTGGTGTCGCCACCGGTGCTTCCTGTGGAGCTGGAGCTGCTTCCGTCGGGGCCGCCTCCATCTCCTCTGGTTCCTGTTTTGGCTCGGCTTCCTGCATAAGGATTGCAGGAACTTGTTCCGATACGGACACTGCAGCATTTGTGTCCAGTGGAACAGAGGGTGCTACTGTGGTTGTAGAAGAAGCAGCAGCATTAGCTTCAGAAGAGGTCTGGTTCTCATCTCCAGGACAATTGTGACCATCAGTACAAACATTTGATGGCTGAGGGTTTTCATCTCCAGGGCAATTGTGTCCATCTGTGCAGACATTGGATTGTTGTGGATTTTCATCTCCCGGGCAATTATGCCCATCAGTGCAAACTGAAGGCTTTGGGTTTTCATCGCCAGGACAGTTATGCCCATCTGTGCAGACACCAGAAGGCTGTGGATTTTCATCACCTGGGCAGTTGTGCCCGTCAGTGCAGACATTTTGGGACTGAGCATTCTCATCTCCTGGACAGTTGTGTCCATCTGTGCACTGCCCTTTAGCTGTGGGAGGAACTCCATCAACTTCATCCCCCGGGCAGTTATGCCCATCTGTACACACATTTGATGGCTGTGGGTTTTCATCTCCTGGGCAATTGTGCCCATCGGTGCAAACATTTGATTGTGCTGGATTTTCATCCCCTGGGCAGTTATGCCCATCTGTGCAGACAGCAGGCTGAGGATTTTCATCTCCCGGGCAATTGTGCCCATCTGTACAAACATTACTGGCCAGAGGGACCTCATCCCCTGGGCAGTTGTGCCCGTCTGTGCAAACTGCTGGTTGTGGAGTCTCATCCCCAGGGCAATTATGCCCGTCCGTGCACGGTTGTGTCACCGCAGGAGTGACTTGCACGACAGGCTGGGATTGCACAGTAGCAGCCGCGGCTGGAGTGATTGTGATCTGGACTGGTTTTCCACTAGCCGTGGCCTGGATGGGTGTGGCTGAGACCGTTTGAGTGGTTAGAGTGACAGGTGTCTGTGAGATGGAGGGCTGGGTGATGAGGGAGATCGTGGGGGCGGACTGGGTCACTGATGACCCCGCTGTGGTGTTAATCAGGAGGGAGGTTGCTGATCCAGCCAGACTAGTGGGTGTGGCCTGAATCGTCTTCACAATCGTTCCTCCTGGGAAAACCAAAAATGTAGGTCATGTTTTTCAGAACCAACAAAATGAATTCTAAACATTTTTTTTTTTTCATTGTAGGTACACAAAGTGGTTTCAAATGTCAAATCTTCAAATCTTTCTTCATGTTATCAATTAAAAAAAAATTATCAAATATTTTTTTCAAACATTTCTAATAAGATATGTCATATGTAGATACTCTTCAAATCAATAATCGTAGAGCTTTGACAATCAGAAATGACTAAAGTCTTCACTGACCTTGCTGCACTACTGGTTTGCCGACATGTGAGGCGGTGACAATCTGGTGGCCCGCTAGTGACACCCCGGAGGTTGTCTGTAGAGTAGTCACCTGTATGGGCTTCCCACCTGTACAGGTAAAACGAGCACTCATGTATTACATGTATAAATATGTATGAATATTGGTCTAATAAAACCATTCATACATAATTCAAATTCTAAACAAAAGGAATCAGTTTCAATAGATAACATAACATATAACAGTTTTTCTCCTAAACAAATGATTATATGGCTGCACTTAATTTCTGAAACCCTACAAGACATTTGGGCAGATTTTTCCCTACAAAAATGGAGGCCTGCATGAACAATGAGCCCCACCTGATGTGATGGTGTGTGCCCCTCCCACGCTGCTCTGGGGACTGACCACAATGAACTGGGTGTTCCCTTGCCCTGCTATTTTGGGGACTGAGGTGATGATTTTGTGGGGGGTGCCCGTCAGTCCGCCGGTGCTGCCTTTGGGTGCTGCTATGACGATGGTTTTGGCGCCCCCTGGGGTGGTAGCAGTGCTGGTTCCAGCCTTGGCCATTGATAACATGGACGATGGAATAGTTTTGATGATGGTTTTTGTTGTAGAAGACTGAAAAAAAAACCATTTTTCATGAAGAATATTATTTCTTTTTCATTTGTACTTGAAACGTGACCTAATTTCTTGAATGATACTGGACTGCAAAGATCAAATAGAAGGGCATTTCTATTTTGCTTAATTCAAAATTTAAAAGGTTTTGATGATATTTTTTTGGTGTAGAAGCATGTAAAAAAAAACATGTCCATGAAGAATATTATTACATTTGTACCGGTACTTGAAAAGTTATCCAATTTTTTAAATGATACTGGTTCATAAAGATCACAGAGAAAGACATTTCTATTTCGCTAAATTCAAAAATGAAAAGAAATTAATGAGAGAATTCAAGAGTAAGACGGTCCTCTGTTCGTCAAAGGCGTTTGTGATAATTTAATAAATAAATCAAATAGCTGAAGCCTTTCAAACTTCTGTTTATATTATCTTGCAACTCATCTCTAGAATTGCCAAATGTTCTCTGTGTGTAGAAAACTTCATACAGGGTAAAGAACTTAACGAACTTAAAGAAATTAACCCATACCTGTGGTTGTACACTGCTGATTCCTAGGATGGTGGAGGGGGTCTGTCCCGGCTGACTCGTGGTGATGATGGCGGTGGGCTTGCCGGTACCACCGGACTGAGTGGTGACAAGCTTCACAATGGTTGCTCCTTGTGGCAGAGGACCTTTTGTCTACAACACAAAATTTACTATTTTAACAATTGAACATTTAACTTGTTAACTTTTAGGACTTAAAACACAACTACCAAAAGATATGCACCAATTTTCCTATTCTTCACCTCTAAGGACTTTGAAAATAATTTACTCAATTCTCTTAACATCTTAATCAGAATTTGTTTCAAATGTAAATTTTTTAGGAATTTTTAAAAATTACAACAAGAAAACCAACACGACTTTGCTATATTCAGCAATTCTTTTTGTGTGTGTATGTTCTAAGCAAGTTTAACTGTAACACATAGCTTTCTGTAGTTCTGGAAAAACTATACTTATGATACACTAAAACAGTTGTTATTGACCAACTAGTACAACTGTTATTGACCAATGGTGCCAGAAAACTGACAGACAAATGTCAGACAAATGACAGTGGTGTAAGAGAATTGACAGTGGTGCCAGATAACTAATAGAGGTGCCAGATTACTTACAGTGGCCACCTGCATGCCCTGGTTGGTTTTGACCAGCGTCACAATCTGTGGCTGACCGGTGGAGGAGGAGCCCCCAGTACTGGCCTTGTGGACTGTGATGATCTGCTTGCCGCCGATGGTCTGCTGAATGGCCCCAGGGGTGGGCTTTAGAATGGTGGCCCCAGGGGTCGCCACTCGCACTGTGGTAGTCGAGGGGTTAGCAGTGGTACCTACAAGAACAAGGGTTTTCATAATCAAGACACAGTAATCTATAATTGAATATGAGACATTCTGAAAATTCTTTTTGGGAGTGAGGATACAAGTATGATATATTAGTTAATCAGCTGAGCTGTTAACTAACTGCTGAACAGCATAGTTTATGTGAATAAATTCCAACAACTGGTCTTTTAGAAAAGACTATTAAGAGGAGGGGATATCTAACATTACAATTCTTGGCTTCGAATTATTTAAACAAATCATCTGCAAAATAGTTTATCACATTTTTTCCAGGTTTGGCTCTCAACTTAAATAAATTCATCAAAGGGAAAAAATTATTCTACTGAAAACTGGGTTTTCTTGTGCTCTTTCTCTAAATTTGAAGAATTTTTGCTTTTTTATTCCAATCTAGGTTGACTTAAAACCATTTAAATAATTCTCAATAAATATCACTGGATCTCATGTATCAAACCACTATTAAAAAGGAAAAAGCACTTGATAGAATTGATGAAACTTTTCGTACATGTTATTGACATTTTGAAGAATAGTAGCCTTACTACTATAAAATGAAAGATGAAAAAGTTTCATAAGAACATTTCACTTTATTCTATTTAAAAGTGGTATGGGCCACCTCCATATTGAAATAAACAAAAAAATCAAGTATGATGCTATAATCTTTTTCTCTCCCAATAATTTGTTACCTAACAGCATAGTACAATGGGTTAGAGTGTTAACTACGAATCTGTAAATCTTGAGATTGGATACCGCTTTTATAATTTTTAGCTTTCCAAAAAATTTTAAAACCTATTTTGGGGGCAAATATTGTAAAATTTGAAAATTCTAAACAAGTGAAATATTTTTATTTTACCATGCTTTTATATACATTATTTTTAACAGATGTTCCATACCACCTTAAAGTAAGTCCTAAACAATTCTACAAAATATAGTTTTTTTTTAAAATTGGGCAGAGGTAAAAAATATTTCAAACAATATTTGGAAGAAAAATCAAATTAATCACTTTTGGTCAATGGGTCCGTTATTCGGTCCCAATTCAGGCGGATCGCCTGCCCTGGAAAACAACAATCAAAACCGTCAGACCAAAGATAATCAAACAAACTAATATCAGTATATTCAATACACAGGACCACATGTGTATGTGTGTTGACTTACTTTTGACTACTTGGTTACCGATGGGTGTGACCTTGACCCCTGTAGGGGTCACTATGGTAGGGGTCACCACCTTGATGGCGGAGGTGGATGGGGTGGTGGTGGTGCCTGTGATTTTCTGTGTGGCAGCAGCTGCGGCGGCCAGGGCCTGGATTCCTGACATTTGATTTCCACTCTGACATTAAAAAAAAAATTTCATTGAACATAGAGTTTTTTACAATCCTATAAGGAAAGATTCTTGAAAACATAATTTCACAATGTTGTAAAAATAACCATAATTAAATGGAGATTAACATTAGTAATATTATAAGTAATGATTTCTAATATGAATTTAAGCACTATATCGACAGAGATAGTTCATACCATGGGTCGCTGCTGGGGCAGGGTGACAACCTGTGGGGAGGCGACTCGGATCGTCCCGGGGTTGACCGTGATGGGGGTCTTCTGTCTGGCTGTCACTGCAGTCACTGAAAGCACATCAAAATCATTGTGAATATCCACTCTATTCAAACACATACATTCTTCCTAAAAAGTTCAAAACCCTACAAATGTCAGTTTTATTCTGTCAAAGTCTTCAACAAAAAGCCGGACAAAATTATTTTGTTTAGTTTACACATTGTAATTTATCTTCCTCTATATTGGTGTCCGATGGCCATGTTTATATTTGTTGTATTCCATCACGAATTCTTCCGAAATATTGTAAACTTCTGCCTAATCTCTGTATACAACAGTATATATATTATCTAAGTGGTATTACAAAACAATTTTAATAAATCTTTCCACTAGTACAGGTATCAATATCTATAATATAATTCAATGCTTCTCTTTATTGAAGTAACACATATATATTTAAGTGATTTTTGATCGATCTGCAACAAGAGCTTGATCTGACAAGCTCTATGTGTCTACAAACTGCAATAAACAGTTCACACTAAAATTTGAAATAAACCAATAAGCATCTTTACAAATACAAACAAAATTTAATTCATAATAAAAATTAATATATTTTTTTAAATACCAAACAAAAGCATTTTTATACTCTTTTATCTAAAACATGTGCATGTACAGTTATAAAAAGAACAAAAACAATGCAACAAACGGTCAAACATTCAAAACATGTAACATTAAATATCAGTCACAGCTGGGGGTAACACAAAAAGCATTGAGTTAGTGCCTATGTCCTGGTACTTTGCTAGGACTCTCTGAGTATATAATAATACTTGTGATATTCCAACACCCATGAGCATGTACACCAAGTAATACATTCAGTCCCTTGTGGCTTTATGGTAGCATACATTACAACATTTCTTTCTCTGAATGTAAAGCATTGTTTAGTCAACTCCTTACATTTTTTTCATATTAAGTCTAGATCAATCTTTATTCAAATAATGTCACTTTGGATCTGTTGTCGGTATTCAATGTGTTTGGTGACATTAAAAAAAATTGAAGTTCTACATACGGGTAATCTTCTACTTGAGATTCCTAAAACTTGAATTATATTTGTTTATTTCTTTATTGCAGGAAAAACGTATGCTTAGTATTAACAAGTCTAATTTTACCCAAGCCACTACATGATTATTTCTAATGCCTGCACTGATGAATACAAAGAATACTTAAATTAAAATCAATAATTGACGATAGGGAAAGAAGGTTAATTTATTTTAGATTTTACACACTGTAATTATAGGAATTTTATAACTACCAGTATCTATTGTCTCATTAAATTTTACACTGTCATAATCTAAACAAATTTTCCGGCCTTGTAATTGCATATTCTTGCATTTCAGAAAAATCCTGATACACAATATGGATTCAAATTTCCCTTTTAAAATTACCCCCCATTTCTATCTCAGAAATGTCAATGATAAAAGCGCTACAACTAACAAAATACATATATATCTTAACTTCAATTAAACTGTGCACAACATGCAAAGCTTTATCTATATACATAACATTCATCTCGCCATAGAGGGTGAGCAAAAATAAATAATAAAAAACAAAACAAAACAAAAAAAATTTAAATTTTCGAAATTACGAAATCATTAAATAGTTGACCACTTTTGCCATGCTAGTTTGAATGCGTACTGGTGAAATACGCTACTACATGTACGCAATCTCTACTTTCAACATATATTTCCTGTTACTGGGGACCAGCTAAAATGATTACAATCACATGCAGAGAGTATGTAGAAGTCTACCTCGAATTGTTTGTGGCGAAGTCATGGTAGCGGAGCCTAGGGCCCCAGAATTAGTTCGAATCTGGGTAACTCCTAAAAACAGGTACAAAAAACATACTATGTTTACTCTCAAGATGGGGGAGTGTGGGGTTTATTTTAGTGAATTGAAAAGTAAACACTCATCAAAAGTTTTTAAAAGTTCATTACAATTATTTTTTTTTCTTACTTTTGAATTTCCTTAGGTTATTACACAAATTTCCAGTGATAATTTATACATAAATTCTTAGTATTTTATTCTTTCCTTACGTTTCATTTCTATGAAGATAAAACGTACATAGATGAGCAGTTATTATTCCATATCAAAAATAGTATACCTAATATATGTTCAAATTTTCTATGAATGTCAACGTCAACATGATTAATCAAACAAGTTTTCAAAACTTCTTATTCCTATTGCTATGAAAAAGCATGTGTATTTCAATCCAAATCCATGATGAATAAAAATGATTTTACCGAATGACATGTATAAAGTATAAAAGATATAATTGTTAACAGAAAGTAGATGTAGTTCAAGGAATTTCTTTAAGGTTGTGAAATAAAGACAGACACAAGGTAACCTCCTCTTACCTGCAGTGGGCGTTCTGACCACCGTCGGCTGTGGGGTGCTGGGAGTGGACACCGCCTTCATCAAGGGGTTCCCCTGGGGGACCGCCGTGGGAGTGAGGGCCTGGGAGGGGGGCAGGTCGTACTTCTGAAGCTGTAGGAGGTATGCGTCCGCTGTGGGCACTGCCCCCCAGCAGACCTCTAGAGTGTTAGTGCTGGCCCGTACCAACTGTACACGGGAGGGTGCAGGGGGCTTCTCTGAATAAAAGAAATATAAAAGAACTAGAGAGAATCTGGCTCCAGGATCATGAAACTGTCTTAAATCTTAAGTCAGACTTCAGTCAATAAATTTGCACTTAAATTTTAAGATTGTTCAAAAAGTGGATCACAAAAAAAAAGAACTTAGAGTTAAGTCTGAAATACTGTCTTAAATCTTCAGACTGCTATTAGGCAGACTAAAGTATAAAGATTGTTACTAAGTAAGTTCAAAATGGCGGCACTCGTTGGATTTTTAAGAAGAAATGATCCGCAAAGAAGGTGGCTCTCTCGTCCTCAGGTTTTCTATTTATAGTCTAGGTTTTTCCCTGTGTGGACTTGCCATTGAAGTTATTTCCCTTTGTTACAGTGAAAGTATGTAAACACGTCTGTACAATGACTGACATGTTATCCAGTAAGAAACTATACTTATATTTGTTTGAAGCATCTTTAAAATATAATTTTTTTAACTTTGTGATATATGATAATGTTTACGATGCGGACCGATAGGAATCTCTAAACAAAGAAGAGTTCCATTTTTAACAAATTCAGTCGTAAAATTGCGTGAGTTACTATGACGTCTAAGCTAAGACAAATCTTAGTTTTTTCTTAGATTGTTTTGTGATCCACTTAATTAAGCAATCTTAACTAAGGTACCAAAATTCTGAAAATTGTACATACAGAATATTATGTAACCAAGGCTGTGTTCAAGATTGTAGCAGTTATCGGGTACCTTGCTCTACACACTGTAAATTCCTTATATTACGAGAGTACTTAATTCCACGATCCCTCTGATATGAGTCACATTGCGAGAATATAAAATCGCAAAGGCAGAACTTTTATCCTCATTTCTTATAGTTTTCAACTCTCGGAAAATAATTGCGAGATTTTAAAATCCGCAAAAGTTGCTTCTCGCCATTTTAATTCCTCACATTAATAATTAGGTATCTAGTAGCAGCTATGATCTTGAACAATATGCTAGCTTGGCAATAACAGCATTGATTCATTCAGCGTGTTCAACAAGACCTTGATTTCTAACTTAGCAGCTAGAATAGCAGCTATAAACTTGAATGCAACCCATAAGAGGTGACAGAAGAGGATTCTTCAATGAAGAGTCATCATTATTACATTGCTTTAGATTTCATGGTTACATGTAGCAAAATAAACTATTGAGATTAATTCTTAAACAGCCTCTCTACATTGATATTTCACTAAGATTCAATTAAAAAATTATCGAAAGCCTAGAATAAAACTTGTTGTAGTCTACACTTACCAGTTTCCAGAAACCACAAATCCTTGAAGCACACCTACAAAACAGAATCAAAAATCTTTGAATCTACAGGGAGGAATTAATTAAATAGCAATGTCCTTTTTTTCATTTCGAGATTAAAAATCAAAGATCCTTACTATAAAAATACATTACCTAGACAACAACTGCCATTTTTTTTTTTACAATAAACATGCATTAATTTGAGGTTTCAAATAATTCTGTGGACGGATAAGAAAAAGACCATCGATTGTTTTTTCTTTTCCTTTTTACATTTTTTTTTTTGGCAGAAACTAAATAGAATAATACAGATCTTACATCACATTTCTACACTGAACAGCTCTCAAAACAGCTTTTAAAGAAGTACTATTTTATTCTTAATGTTTCTTTCTTATAAGGATCAGATTCTATCTATAGACTTTGCATTGCCTATAGACTTTGCATTGCATTTACACAGAGACCAAATAAACTTATAAAGCAAAAAAAGATATGTGCCTCACAAAAATTTCACATAGGAAATGATTTTGTATAGTCCACCACAAAAGTTTTTTCAGCTGAAATCAGGGAATGTGTATATTAAAATGTAAATTTTACATGGAAATCAAGAGAATGCTCCATTAAGTGGGACAGATGACCATGTTTTTTTTTTTTTATCTCTTTAAGAAGAAGAGCTCTGTGTAAAAATGTTAGAAATGTTCAAATCTTCAGCCAAGCATTTCTGGATTAGTTTATGGCAATTTAAAATCATATCTTAAAATTTTAAGGTAGATCTGATGCGAAATTTGTTGAGCCTTCAGTCTCCTTCTAAGTTTGAGGCATCATTGGCCGTGTACAACATGTAAAGTACCTGGTTGTTCCACGCCTTCCTGTATCCATCCCTCCCACTCCAGATGTACAACCGAGTGTGAATGGACACGCAACAGTGACCGGCCCGAGCTCGGGGGAGGGAGTCCTCAAACACTTCCATGGCCAGGGGCTCCCACGTCATTGTTTCTTCAAATACATTCATCATTCAGTTAATAATTAAAAATTAACATTTATTTTCATAGGCCATACGTTTTGAGATATCACAAGGGAAATTCAGGTATTTTATTTTTTATTGCAAGATTTGAGAAGGGGAATAACTTACATAAATTTTTAAGTGGTTGGGAGAAGCTAAACCAGTCATTTTTTGTAACCTTAACCAAGTATTTTACTTTTTCATTTAAAATAAAAAAACAACTCTTCATTTAGAAGAAAAATTAAAAATAAAAGTTAAAAGAATTATGTTTTAAAAAATTCATACCAAATACATGCTTAAACAAAATTCAAAACATTCAAACTAAAGATTTACTGCATGTGTTACTACAGACTTTCACAAAAACTTTGCCTTAGAGGGTTAAATATGAAATTATCAAATAAAGATTAAGTGCTCACCTATGTTCAGTGAAGCCAGTGAGTTTGTGCATTTCCACTCTTTCTCGTGAGTGGCAACTTTAACATCATCCATGACCAGGGGCACCCAGCCTCCAAACACATACATCCGGTGGCCGATGACATTAGCCGAGTGGAGACTTCTGGGTAATGGGGGAATACCCTGGACAACTGGCTTGATCCATGTGTATGTGTCTATAGAATGTAAATTGATACAAGTGAGAAATAGGTTTATCTTCATGTCATAAATAACTTTCTTCTAACACTGACCTTTCATTTTTTATTTAGTTCCACAAAAATCATTTTACTTTAAAATATCAAAGTATTTATTCTGAATCTTGACAGCATTTCCTTTTCTTGAATATGTAACTCTTATACTGAAAGCCAGCTACTAGATTGTTTTCTTATTTTTGTGAACAAGAAACAAAGCCTGACCTATATCTAGTTGCCACAGGTCGCCAAGACGACAGCCACTCATTCCTCCGTAGATTATGAGGCGGGGCCTTCTTCCATCCTTTTCTGCATAGCCCACACATGTGTGCGACTCCCGAGGGGGAGGGGGTTGTCCGATGGTCGGAGGGAACTCCCAGGCCAGTGTGTTTGAATGAGGCTTCAGCTCCAGTACATATAGGTCATTTAGATATCTATAAATAAATTATCAGGCATTAGAGTACATGCAAGTCTATAGTAGCTGTTTTGTTTTTGAAATTTTAAAGTTATCTTTTAACAATTAATGAAAAAGAAAGTTCCTACTAGAAAGTTAAGAAAAATTAACCATTTCAGTTTTTTACCTTGGTATGTTATTTTTTGGATCTTCGCTGTCATTAGCCAGGCCTCCAAACAAGTATGCTTTGTTTCCAAGCAAAGTAAAACTGTGACCTACAGAGACCATGACAAAAAGTATTCAATGCATGTATCCAAACACATTATTTTGGGGGGAAAAAATAGCAGCACATAATGATTTGAAAAATTCAAACATTTAAATTTTCACATTTTATTATTTCTTACCCAGTCTAGGGCAAGGGGGTGGTCCATTTTTACAGGATTTAGGTTTTAGTCTCTTCCATTCCCATCGGCTTGCCTGTAGTTCATACAACTCGTTGGAATATTTGCCATACTCCACCATCCCACCGAACACCAAGATGCGAGTTCCATCGCAGATGAAGCCATAGGCTGCACACCCTGGGGGAATGTCCCCACGAACTGCTGGCACAAACCACTGGTTGGTGGCTGAAACAGACAGGTACAATAATGAAGACATTTATCGAAAGAATAAAGACAAAATGACGTGTATGAGATATTATAGTTTTTTTTCTACAGCAATGACTTTTAGTACACTGACAAATTTCAAGTCAGATACTAGACGATATCTTCATCGGATTAAAATTAACCTAATTTTTTTGCATATTATAACTATTGAGTGCTAATCTGTTAAAGATTTAAGATTTTTCTATAATTTGATTTTTTCAAAATGTTAATCAATAATT
Source organism: Magallana angulata (assembly GCF_025612915.1). Lineage (NCBI taxonomy): Eukaryota > Metazoa > Mollusca > Bivalvia > Ostreida > Ostreidae > Magallana > Magallana angulata. Next base: position 39,975,989 of record NC_069118.1, on the reverse strand, counting down.
CTTAAAGCTTAATAAAACAGACCACATGAATCATCACTGGTAAGATTGTTTGAGCATATGAAACTAAAAAATATCTTAATTTTTTTTTGAGATTGAGTAAGAGTTGCTTATTTATAACTTTTTAAGATGTTTTTAGTGTATCACACACGCCTCTAGATCCGTGCCCGAAATACCAGGAATATTGGTCATTAAAATCAATCTGATTGGATAAAAATAATTAGAATTTAAACAAAAATGATTTCGAACCGGCAAATCAAATCAACAATAATGTAAGCCATGTTCAACATTGAAACCATCCATATTTCCATTCTCCATTTTAGAGAATAATTTAGCCTCGTTTTCGATTTTGGCCGCCGCGATGATCGCCATTTTGTTTGTTTGTAGACACTACCAGTAACGCAAACTGCAAACTTTGTAAATTACTCAAAATTTTAGAAGTCTTCTATTACAAACATACAGTTTTGTCAGCAAGAACATCGATCTAAAAACTGTTACAAAAATCAGGGCGAACTGCACGAATAAACATTAAAAATAATACCGTGGGTTAATATAGGGCGGCGCCATTTTGAATTTTCGGACGAAATAGTGAATTTTATATTCAAGTCAAAAACATCAAACTTTAAATGATAACAACAAGTTTTTCTCGTTTAATTGTGATGGACATTGATTTGCAAATCATACTCAGTCAACAATTAATGTAGTTTTTCATGATCAAGTTGATGCTAAAGTTTGACATTTAAACAAGATGGCGACTCTCTTATGCTCTAATCTTCCGATATCAACAAACTGACCTGTGTTGTAAACATGAAGTTCATCAACGATTCCTTCGTTCCCACCACCAAAAACGACCATCAAATCTTTGATAGCAACTGCTCTGTGACCATGTCTTGGCCGCGGACATGGTCCTGTAGTATTGGTAACCCGCTTCCACTTCAGAATGGGAGCCGCCATTTTTCAATACTACCCAACATGCAACTGGAAAATGTAAAGTGCCCGTACGTACCAACAAAATTTGCATAATTAACAAAGAAAAATTACAGTTATTTGGTTAATAAGAAAAATAATAAGTACATTGCTATTCCCTTGTATTGTGAAGAATATTTAAATGGTGGATCTGAGTAACATATTTCTATTTTGATACATAACAAGATGTAATAGTCATTTTATTTGGAGACTAATCGTAGCGCGGCAGTATTTAAAATTATATATGAAATGCGTAGAAAAAGAATTAGAAGTTAACACCACTAATTCACCACACATCTCGTATATTTTACACACACTTTTGTATATTTTACTTGTAAATTACTTGTCCTGCAATCGCACAAAATTTATTTACATTGCGCTGCTATGATACGTTAATTTGTTTGAACAGGGACGTATATTTTTAAGCAGTTTTTACAAAAGTACTAATTTTATCCGAGTGCTATATCTTGAAACACTGTGAAAATAAAGCCAGGCTTTTATAGACTAGTATTTTTTATACAACCCCTTCAATTATATTTTTCAATTAAATAGTTATTGTCTCTGAAAGTCACGTTACGATCATTAACATCCCCGAAAGTTTCTGAAATTATTAAAAAAAAAAAGAAAAAAAAATAGAAAACACACTATAACAACTTTTTTTCACGAAAATCATAGCTCTAAACTTCGGAACTTTTCAATTCAACCCCAAAAGAACTTACTAGTCGCGATATTAAGATTATATACAGGTATGATCGATTTATTTGACGATTGAATCCAGAATGCTTTAATTAATATCAGAGACATAAATAATTACAGTTTCTCTAAAACGATATTTGATTTATAAATGAACCCTTCTCTAAAATTAATATCATGCGCCGTACATAGCGCAATGAGGGCAAATGAGGCAACTGCCCTTCATTTGAAACGACGATATTTTTTTTAAACAAATGTTTTTCATGTCAGAATTATATATGAGGCTTTTGGTCCTAGAGGCTTTAGAATTTTCCACTATATACTCCTTTTGTAAAAGTGAGACTATTCAGTGGCGTAGCTAGAGCTAGAATGAAGTATAGGCACCAAATACGGCGAGGGGTCTAGGCGCTCACGGCCCCCAGCGGGTGCAGGGCAGCGCCCTGGTAGGGGGTTCAGGGGGGGGGGCGAAGCCCCCCGACGGAAAACGGATTTCATGTTTTATAGAACAAATTTTGGGCACTTTTCGCACAGTTTTTTAAAAAGATTTTTTCATAATAAAAAGGCAACAAACATTTTTTTAATACAATCCAACATTGTTTTCACCAGCAGTCTTATTTTAAGCGTTATCAAAGTGAATGGCGGGAAGAAGATGGGGAAATAAGATAGGACAAATGATAGAAAAAAAATATTCCTTTTAATTTTGGTGGAATCGAACCCACAACATAAAAACCCTACTAATGTAAGGTTAGCTAATGTCTTGTGCTCTAACCTCTGAGCCATTTCATACACAACAAAATAGGTTGTTTAAATATTACGAGTGCCTTGAACTTTGGCCACGAATTTACGGACAAATTATTTTTTCAAAACGTTCAATTGCTGAGATAAAAAATGAAATTTTTATTATTTAGTGGGTCATCTCTCCACGTTTTTGTTGATTGAAATCGGTTTGTTTTCCATAAAACCTTATTTAGACTATGAGAAAAATATGGAGCAGAGACTCACTATAAAAAAGAAAAGACCTTGAAGTTGTAAAAAAAAAATGACACTATTGGAAGTTTTGATATACGTATACGCCTGTTTGAGTCAACATATTCCAAGTATTAAACATATTTTAAAAAGGTTAAAAATCGAGGATACATGTATGTTAAATATTTACTGTTTTGAATATATTTTTGAAAAATATCAGATTATTTGATTGATATTTAAATTTTTCAGTATCTTTTCCGTACGTGCATAGGTTTTACACGCCTCATCTACCCATCTTCTTACACTAAAGGTATTATCTGTCTCTATAGTTTAGTTTAATATTAAAGGGAAAACATTAAGACTTTGTAATTGAATGTCATGATTCAAAAACAGTTGTAATGGTTATTTTAAATTTTGATAGTAATAAGAAAACAGAAATACTGCTTTGGTTTTTTTTTAAGTCGTACATGATGTTACACGAAGTCAAGGCGTCCATTTTTATTAGCGCAAATTTGGCAATGATAGTTGAGATCGCAATATGCCTCGATCTATGAATATGATATTAAACATTTCATCCAGTGGTCTTACTTTTGGTTTATTGCCCGGCATGTTTTTCACTGATTGACTGCGCAATAATTAGCATCATCGATGTCACATATTTGTGACCTCAAACAATCAGAGTTTTGAAATAGGGAAAAGAAAAATATTTGCTGTGTGCTTTTTTTTTTTAAATTAAATGTGATATTTTAACATTTTTAATTTTTGGTCTTAAAATGATGTGTAGGCACGTGCCTTACGTGCCTAACGGCAGCTACGCCACTAATCTAAGATCAAATGGGATCTCGTTTTACTTTGATGGCCCCGGGGCTGAATTCGTTAAGAAAAAAATAAATTACACTGGGAAAACATATGTATAATATCTTGAATTTTATTAAGAAGACAACAGTCAAAATTATAAGTTTTGATCCATGGATATTACACGTACACTTACCGATTCTCAACACTGATAATTTTAGTTCTTGATCCATATTAATAAAACCCACCGACTCTTATATTTACCTTAAGCTGAAATATAAGATTCTTAGTTGGTGTTGTTTATAGACCACCAAGTGCAAAGGCAGAATTTGTAAATCAGCTTGCTTTATCTATAGAGAGTGCCTTGAATACTGAGTTACCATTGTTTCTCTTAGGTGATTTTAATTTTGATATGCTAGCTGATGGCAATAATGCATTTAAACAATGTTGCAAAACTTTTCTTTGTCAAATGTTGTGAAACAACCAACGAATTTTTCAACATCTAGAGGTACATGTATTGATCTTATTATAACAAATGTTGTTGAAAATATTGAATCTGTAAATGTCTTAACACCATTTTGTAGTACACATTGTCCAGTGGGTGCAGATTTACATTTTAAAACATTTAAGCAACATTCATACAAAAGATACGTAAGAAATTATGCAAATGCAAACTACACACAACTGCGCAAAGACTTATTAGATGTTGATTGGAATATGGAGGTATTTAATACTCATAATATCAATGATATTTATGACAATTTTACTAAAGTATATAACCATTATGTTGACAAAAATATTCCAAAAAAAGTAGTTACTATACGACCGTCAGATAAACCCTTCATGACTAGTGCTATTAGACGTAAGATGCGACAAAGAAATAGGGTACACTATAAGGCAAAATTAAAAAACAATGATTACCAATGGGATAAATATCGGCAGCTAAGGAATGAAGTCATAAGCATGGTGCGCAAATCAAAACAAGCTTACAAAGAAAAAATTACCTCACAAGTGTTAGATAAAACAATCCCTCCTGGAAAATGGTGGCGAATAGTTAAATCAATTACTAAATTTTCTAAAAAAACAAACTAAATCCCCTCCAATTAAATCTAATGGTAGAATTTTTATTCATCCGATTGATAAAGCTAATATACTCAATAATTATTTTGCAAATATTTCACGAGTTGATGGTAGTTCAGAACCCCTTTTACCCCCCCAGGGACCTGGTCCCCCATTTTCTATGAACTTATTTTGCATCACTGACCAGGATGTTGAAGATCAACTAAGAAATATAAATCCATCTAAACCTCCAGGACCCGATGATATTTCTCCACATATACTTAAAAATATTATCCCTTCCATCATTAAACCCCTTACAAAATTGTTCAATTCATCATTAAGTAATAAACAACTCCCTCATGTGTGGAAGATTTCAAATATCACACCAGTTTACAAAAACAAAGGTAACCCTGAAGAGCCAGGAAACTATAGACCAATCGCTCTAACTAGTATTTTATGCAAAATTATGGAAAAAATCATTTTTAAATACCTCTACAACTACATGTTAGAGCATAATCTTTTATCTAAAAACCAATCGGGTTTTCAACCTAGAGATTCTACTGTGAATCAACTTTTGGAAATATATAATACTATTATTAGCAATCTAGACCAAGGAAAAGATGTTAGATTTATATTTTGTGATATTTCAAAAGCATTTGATAAGGTCTGGCACAAGGGACTATTATATAAGCTAAAACAAAATGGTATCTATGGGAACATATTAGATTGGATTGAAAATTATCTTACTGACCGCGAACAAAAAGTATTGTTAGAAGGATATTCCTCTACTAAACAATGTATAAATGCTGGTGTTCCCCAGGGCTCTGTACTTGGTCCATTTCTTTTTTTGGTATATATTAATGATATCACTCTTAATCTTGAAAATCAAATTCGGTTATTTGCAGACGATACTTCTCTATTTGTAATTGTAGACTCTGATACAATAGGACCTGCAATATCTTTAACAAATGACCTAGAAAAAATTAAAAAATGGTCAACACAATGGCTGGTGGAGTTTAACCCTAACAAAACTGTAAATGTTAACTTCACTCGGTCAGATAAATCACATCCAGATATCTCCTTTGGTCATACAATAAACTGTATAGACTGTAAGCAAAATCACTGTCATCTCGGACTAACTCTCCAATCAAATGCTTGTTGGTCTGAACATATTACAAACATTTTTGATAAAGCATGTCAACGTTTAAATGTTCTTCGTACTCTTAAATATAAATTAAACAGGGAGTCTTTAATTAAAATTTACATTTCCTTTATTCGTCCTATTTTAGAGTATGGAGATGTAGTATGGGATAATTGTACACAAGAACAGAGCAATCTTTTAGAAAGTGTACAAATAGAGGCTGGGCGCATCATTACAGGACTGAGGCGCACCTCCTCAAGACAAAACTTATATAATGAATTAGTCTCGGTGGGAAACGTTAAGCGATAGAAGGAAAAAACACAAAGTTACACTCATGTATAAAATACTTAACAATTATACACCCAAATATTTGTATGATATGGTTGAACAGTGTCTCCCAGTCTCACACAATTATTCATTACGTAATAATAATTTGTTTCACATTCCAATTACCAGAACTGTTGCATATTATAATAGTTTTTTACCCTCAACAGTTAAATTATGGAACACTTTGCCAAATAGTTTAAAATCTGCAACAAGTATAGCCAAATTTAAGCAAGGCGTGCAAAACAATAACCCTGTAGATAAAATAAAATCTAAATTATACAACTATGGACAAAGAAATTTAAATATACTTCACTGCCAGTTAAGAAATATTTCAAGTAACCTTAATGCAGACTTGTATAATCATAATTTAGTTGAATCATCAAAATGTTTAAGATGTGGGTACTCCTATGAAGATTCATTTCATTTTTTCTTTCATTGTCAATTTTATAATTCTCAGAGAAACTCTCTATTTAGATACATGAGTGATCATGACATACCAATAGATATCAATATTTTATTACATGGTTATGATTGCTTATCTCTAACAGAAAATATATCATTTTTTGACCAAGTTCATCAATTTATAAAAAACAGTAAAAGATTTTAAAATGTAAATTAACAATGAGTAACACTGTGTTAAATGTACTTTACATATACTAATTACTGAGCCTATTATACTATAACTAGTACTATATATGTGTATATATATATATCTCTATTTTCTCTTTTGTTCTTTTGTCTATCATTATATTGTTATTTATCTAAATCCTTTATTACTATATTCTTTATAAGTTAGTAAATGTCCATGTAAATCTTTGAAAAGTATATACTATTAGTATTATAAATATTTATACCTTGATCTCAGATGGAGAGAACTAATATAGGCTAGTGTTGCCTGCTGTTCAATCCAGATTCATTTATATACTTATATGTATATTTTTGAATAAAATACTTATTAAACTAAACCTTAAGCTGTTCAGGTCAAGATCTAGTAAATGAAAGGTGCATACAGGTTCATAAAATTTAAGATAAAAATTCTTTCAACGATGCTTCATAACAATAGCTTTGTTTGATAGCTTGGGTGTACCGGGGCTAAAATTTTTGGTAAACACCATGAAAAACCATGTTTTAAACTGTCATTTTTAATGAAATATGAAGGAATTGAGGAACAACTTTCGGAGTTTTGTCCATTTTTGACTAAAGAATTACGGTATATCTAGAATGCCTACAGTCTCCCCAACAACGGAATTAAAAAAGTCCTTGAACACCTCTTTAAAATGATGTCAGATTGAACATAGAATGTCAAGAGATTGTTTAATTTTCTACAATTCCTTTAAAGCCGTAAAGTACGGGAAAAAGATTCTTCAAATCAATTATGGCGTCATAATGGTTCTAGCACCAAAAAGACACTCTCACCCTCCCCATACCTATAGATGTGCTCCTAAAACATAAACTACCCAAATTTGACGAAGCTGTTCTCTGAAGAACAGAGCAAGATATTGAATTCCCATCTGTGTGTTCGAGGCAAAGAGCCCACACAGTGCAAAAGGCAATATGACTCATATAATTATGAGATACCCCCCCCCCCCCCCCAAAAAAAAAACAAAACAAAAAAACCAAACAAACAAAAAAAAACAAAAAGAAACAAACTAACAACCAAACAAACAAACAAGAGAGAGAGAGAGAGAGAGAGAGAGAGAGAGAGAGAGAGAGAGAGAGAGAGAGAGAGAGAGAGAGAGAGAGAGAAGAATATATACAAGGAAAAAATACAATAGATCTAGTACCCCACTAATAACTATAAGAACGAATCTTTTCATTTTTTTATGCTAACGAAATGTGCAAGTTCATATTAATTTACTACTTCCATTAAAGGTCTCGCCTTCAAAATATTAAATTAAGTAACATGTTTTGTCACATAATTTATCTCATCAGCTGTAAGGTTTGCTCAAAAGATATACGTCGGAGAAAACCAAAATTTATGCACCTCTCCACTAAAAGACAAAATGAAAAAAAAAAATCAGAGTGCGACGGGATCAAACATTTCAACTTCATGGTCAGTGGTCACAAGTAGGAAGATATGACAGTTCATTTGCATGCGCGGATCCAGACAATTTTTCCAGGGGGGGTCCGAAGGATAATTGTGTTTGCCAGGGGGGGTCCGAGGCATATTTTCGCGATAATTTTACTATGTAAATTTAATAAATTTTTATTTTCCAGGGGGGGGTCGGGACCCCCCCCCCCCCCGACCCCCCCTCTAGATCCGCGCATGCATTTGCATGCAATGGTTAGTGACATTAATTAATCCCCACTGGACGGACATGGAGAGGCAAGTTTTGGATGTACAGGCTTCCACGCTAGCTACAGGTCTGTAGCTCCTGGTCTGAAAAAATTCGGATTGACGACCTGGGAGCTACAGTGCCTCCCATAGTAAAAAAAAACTCAGTGCAATTTACGGCGCACAAAAAATTGCGCTAGTTTTGGACTGAGTAACCTTATTTCACACAAATTCAGACCTGCTATAGCTTCCACGCGGGCGGATCTCAGACTTTCAAGTAATTTCAAGTCAGGGAATTAGCTGTTCCTTTTGTGTCAAGTTCTGGTCGACAATATTGATGGTTAATATTATTTTCAAGAACTTTTACGGATAATTCGAATTCATTACATGACTCAGTAAACATAATCCTTAAAATGCCCTTGCTGGCCGTGTTTCATACTTCAAGTGGATTTGAAAAATATGTTTTTGTTTTGTTTGTTGTAAATTAAGTGTCTCATGACAATTGGGACTGCATCAAGTGAATTGTATTTGTATTGTTCATTTGTTGAATAAAAGGAGCTATCCTCTTGTTGAATCGCCATGCATGCTAGACCCTTTGACTTAACTACTAACATGACTAATTCACCTCTAGACCGATGCATGTATTGAATGCTAATCAGAAAAAAAAAAGATTTTCACTGTGATCTGTTGATCTCTACGTTAAAATCACTGAATTTGCTCAGAAACTGACATATACAGTATTTCATGTCCGTAGCAAATTTTGCGTCACTAGCTAAATTCCGTCATGAAAAAGGAAAAGATATGTGAAACATAGTTGTGATCATATTTTAAGTCATCCATCTATCTCAAACGAAAAAAAATAATTATAATTTGTTGCATATTTTTCTAATATTGATCCGGGTTTCTAAATAAAATTGATTATATAATTGGTTTAGATTAATGTTTTAATTTATTTATATACACAACTCATACATATATCGTTTGGAATTTGTTTCAGTTGATTTCCCAGGCTATTAAACTAAATAAACCACCTGTTTCCACATTGAGAGGAACAGCAATTGCAGTCACATATGGCTAATTCACTCACCTTGAATTCGCTCTGTCTAGGGAGTTATATATTAAACCCTGTCTTATGTATATACAAATTTAATTAACAATTGTTAATTGTCAAAGAACCAGGAAGTATAAGTCCTATCACAAAATTTTTGAGCTATGTGCTTGCAAATTATACCCTTCACATCGACCTAAATAAAACTATTATTTAGTAAAAAGAAAAAGCATGCAAAAGTTCTCGCTTTAAAAAATAAAAGTCTAATCTGAATGTTTAATGATATATTTCTACACAGAATTCTATTTCATGCGAGGGATGATTGGTCCAAAATGGCAATTATACCGTCCTCTTTTAAGAAAAATTATACAATAACTGCAATTAACCATTTGTATATGTTTGTTTATGCAATAAAATATGTTCAAACCATACAATAGTTATAATCAATACTAACTCAGACAAACTTTAACACGTTTCTTCAGTTTAAAACCATTTTTAAATAACGTCACGGTCGATATTTCGTGTGACGCGTACGGCTATTGGTGAATTTGTCCTAAATTGCAGCCCTTCAATCTCCTCTTGGTTGCACAAGGAAAACAAGCTACGAAAGTTACCGATAACATAATTATGAAATTCTCAAGCATGGAGCATCTTGTGTTTCTTTTAAGGAATAAGGAATCATTATTACGAGGAGGTGATAATTTCGGTCGGGGCGTGGTCAAATCCAATAAAGCCCGAAGGGCTTTATGATAGATTTGACCATAATCTCGGCTCTACATTTATTTAACTCTGTACTCTTCCTAACTTGACCCTGCATTTGTACATTTGTAAATATTTTTGTTTTTTGTACCTCATGTACCATTGATATGGTTTGAGAGAAATAAAACATTCATGCTCTACATTTGAATGTTATGTTTACGAAATTTTAAATTGCATGCAACCTCTGATAAACATGACATTGTATTTGTAAATAGGAAACTGTGATATTGGAGTTATATACTATATATGTTTAATCTGCACTAATAAAATTATATATTCGGATCGCGTTTTAATTTTTAAAAAATAAAATACAACACATACCAAAATACAATTTCCAAAACCTACAAACGTATGAAATTGGGTTAAAGGGAATCACACCACATCTGAAAGATGGTTGATCATGTATCTTACGCAAGCGTCGATGTCTAATGGACAAGTCTTATTGTTAATATTACTGAAATGCAGTAGTGAAGTAAATTACGTGCAGTGGAGTGATTAAATTACATGTAGTGAAGTAAATTACCTGTAATGAAGTAAATTACATGTAATGAAGTATATTACCTGTAGTGAAGTAAATTAAATGTATTGAAGTTTAAATTACATGTAATATGAATTGATACTTAGTATCAATTAATACTAAAAATCCTGTATAAGTGACACATGGTGAAATGTGACAAATGACATGATTTGAAATTCTTTACTATTCGAAAAACTTAATATAATTATAACTTTTTCTGGGAAACCCTTTACTCATTGCTCATTAAAAGCATATTTATAACTTTGAAAGCACCAAATGTTCCTCTAAAACAGGATAAAAAAAAAAATTAAAAAAAAAAATTGCATACATTATAATTTTAATCATGCACTCATTTATTATGGCAAAATTGAAAACATAGATTTCGACTTAATTACATGTAAAACAGTAATGCATATTTCTTTAACACAGTAAGAAACATAGTTAATAAAGTTTTCAATGTAACAATTTTTAATGATTTACACTCTATAAAAAAAGATGAATTAGAACATCTATTTCTTTAATAATTTAAATTTTTATAAAAAATATTGGCAAGAAAGATTAATAAGTCTCATGAAATGATGTCAGGTAGGGCAATTTATCAGCATATAATAAAATTCATTTATATTAACACTGTACACTGGGAAATATTTCGCCCCCGTTTTATTTTCGCTCATTTCGTCCTCATTGTCAGTGGGCGAATTTACGACTGAGCAAATTCCAATGTCTCAAAATTATCTCTGTTTAAAATAAACACAACTGTGTCTGGGCGAATTCAAGATGGGGCGAAACTGCACGTTTTTTAACGTAGAAGAGCGAAAATAACATGGGGCAAAAATAACCCTGTTTACAGTAATTGTTAATAAAGATACAATAACAGTTTTATGTACAATTCCTGTGTATGAGTATAACAAATAACAAATTTTAACCATTTATAAATATGTTACAGTTCTTCTAGAGCATTTGTGTATAAATAGGTAAAATAAATAGCAATGATTGATTTTATTGATATAAATGAAAACAAAATCAATATTGCATTGAAATTATGTCAATTCTACTATTGGGACAGTGTACCCTTGATGGCTGATATATTCTAGCAAGTCTGACAAAAACTGGCTTCTATGAGCTGAGAAATGCTCAAGATGGCATTTTGCTCTAGGTGGAATGGAACCAAGCTTCAAACTTTAATGTGGCAGACTTGTGCAAATACTTGACTTGTGTTTCGTTTGCTGATTAAGGATGCATTTGTCCAAAGTCACTTTAAAAATGTCTGCATAAAGAAACTTAACGTTGGAAAATCTGCATCAGTGTAAACTAAATCTTGTCCAGAGAATGATTAAAAGGTTTGATTAAGTTCCTGACAACAAGTGATTAAGTGACTTTTATGTAAAATAAAATGCAATTTAAACCTAAATCAAATACACAATAACTAACACAAAATAATTTTACCAGGTAAGCAATTTTTTTTTGGAATGATGAGTTTTGAACCAGATTCTACCCAATATGTCTAATTTTAAAATTTGATGCATTAAAATCTAAATTGAGAGTTCTTTTAAACTATACAAAATATACACAACTTAGAAATGATACCCCAATTTCAGCAGCATACCCTGTAATATATCAGCTTAATAATATGAATATGTATCCAGACTAATAATTTAATAATTTTCACACAAATGAAATGCACCTTAGATAATTAATTTTTTTAATGCATCCTCAACTATTGAACCAATGAATGCAATATAATTTTACTTCCATTTCATATGACGTAAATCACCATTGTTTTAAGCAAAATTGCCTGCTGAGAATAACTTTATTAAAAAACTATTTATATTAACTAAAAAGATTTTGTTATAACAATAGTTCATATGATTAATCTAGAACGTGTACATACATTTATATGTTGTTAAAAATTTGAACAAATAATACAAAAACTAAAATATCAAATCTGTTGATAACAAATGATGCTATAGGCAGGCTACCCCATTCTGCATGTTAAAGATATGACTACCATATGACTAGCTGATTTTCAACATTTAATTTTAAAGCTCTATCTAAAATTGCACACTTAATAATCCATACATCCATATTGCAATAATTCATCAACCTTAAGTACATATTAAAATCACAGAAATGCATATACATTGAAATGTATTTTATTTAAAAAAAAACTCTCTATTTTCCCTCTCTCAATATGAAAATTGATAAAATAGATAAAAATCAAATATATAGTCTCAAATTTCTGTGTTTCATGCATTGTTACTTAAAAATTACTAAATTATGCCCACTCCTTTAATTAACCCCTTACTTTATTATTAAAATTTAATTACAATTTATCAATTAGATTTTAGGCCAAACAGTGTATTGGTTCTCAAACAAAGGGGCTTTTGGTAAAATGCTTTCACATTAATTACTTTACTTGGCCATACTGGGAAAGGGAATTACTAAGATTTAAATTTTAATTAAAAATATGAATATTGAGTTTATCTTCTTTGAAAATATTACAATAAAACTTTATAAAAAAATGTCCGCCTGTCACATTATGTTTTTAAAAATTTTGGCCCGAGAACCACACAATATTAGTTTTGGCCTTATCAAATATCAACTGATAGTTAATAAATTATAATTTTCTAGATATGAAGGGACTGTTTTGGCTACCTGACCTATAAAGTGTCAAGGTGTTTGTAAAAAAATGATATTAATACTAAAAAGACATCAAGACAAATTTGACAAAGTTTAAAGCTAGATAATTATTGATGTCAATTTATTGAATTGATCTAAGTATATATAGCAAATATGATACCAATGTCCACACGAACACTAGTAAATGAATATTTTCAGGTTTTTCTTTGAATTTAAATGGAATGTAAACAAAATCATCAACAGAGTATGGCTACCAGATAATCTCTGATAATTAACAATTAAGTAACAAGTTACATTTCCACTGAACAATCTAAATTGTGTGTTCACATTTCTAAAACAAACCATAAAACATGCTTTTGTGGCCATATCTCTAGTGCAAAAAACACGGCAATGTGTTCACATTTCAACAGCCAGATAGAAAAACTAATAGACCCTTCACATTTCTATCAAACAAGTTTCACACATGTGCACAATCATGTAAAAATCCAGAGTTTCTTTGGTATGTAGGTTCAAGATATAAATCCAAATCTCCCTTTGGAAAAGTCATCTCAATTCAACATTACACAACCATTCATATTTTTTTCTGCCATTTTTCTCACCGCCAGCTTTAATATTTGTCACCATTTTTCTAACTGCCAGCTTTAACATTTAACTGACACCATTTCTGTAAGTAACGCCATGATCACTGACCTACGTTCACAATTTAACTTGTGTCTGAACACTTTTTGATTCACCATGTCCATACAATCTGGTATTTTATCTCCATGTTTCGCTATGAATGTACCAGAGGAATGACAAACACAGAAATGTCATCAAAGGAGCCAGGTTCTCCATTCTTTCTTTTCCAGTTTCCCCCATTTAACGTTCCACGGGCGATTGTAACTAGTTCTTGAGCAGCAGATATGTACCTGTAGAAAAATTTTCATATATAATGACAATTTGTCTGACTCACAAGATTTATTTAATATATATGTACATGTACTAGCATTGAGTTAATAAGAATAATTTTTAAGCTGAAATTAATTTTAAGCTTTTCCATTTACAAATCTGAAAATAATTCTATGTGCCGGTCAATATATTCTGTAGCTTTAAAAGTTCAATCTTGTCTTTATAATTTCAAAATAAATGTCTTTTAGAAACAATAATATATATGCGTATAAAATTCTAGGAATACATGTGTCTTCTTTCAATACTGTTAACCAACTTTTGTTCAAGTGCGATTTTTGCGAGGTTTGCAAGAGCCTCGTCGTCAAAAATATTTTCTGCCATGAACAAATCTTGGTTCATGTCCTAATTGGGTGTGGAAATGGCTTAGTAATGAATATTAGTTGTTGCAAACCAGATTATCTCCTGTAAATCACGGAAATAAAGTTGTTGCAAAGAATACTGTAGATTCCTAATTAAACGCGGAATAAAATATAAATATAAGGAATAAAAAATTGGTGTAAAACTGTGAGATGCACATCTCGCGAATTTTAAAATCTCGCTTTTATATTGCAAACACATGTTCTCAACATGAAACTATGATACAAATTCAACATTTGCGATTTTATGTTCACACAATTTGAGGGAAAACGGTTGAATTGCGAAATTTAGTACTCGCGAAAAATAAGGAATTAATCTACAGTAGTTGGATCATAGTACCTGCCTCTACACTACAGACATCCCTTTTATATTCCTTTCAATCATTAATCAAAGGCCGGAACGGCCACAAAGGCGTCGAACTGACATTTAATTCTTTTATATAGAATGATATCAATAATTTGAATTTCTGTTAATTTAATAGTCGTGTATCAAATTATTTTAGACATAGAATAGAGAAGTATATGAATTATGTTTTGTGCTGCTTTAAAAACAAAAATAAGTTTATTTTCTTATAAAATAAGTATTGGTGCTTTTACAATGCAATAACTCATTATGGTTACAAAATTCGAAGAAATTTCAAAGTTCAAATAAATTATTTTCTTTAAACAATTTTCACGGGTTCATGATTTGAATACATTAACAGTATGTCCCTAATTATAATAATAAAACATACTTTTATTTATTTCAATTCCCGTTTGAAACAAGATTCCCTATGGTACGGTTGTTTACAAACAAATCCACGACACGTGCTATCTAAAATGCTCGACCAGACCAACTACATTATCGTGTTTATTTTTAGCAACAAAATCACTAGATACGTTTATCGCTTACATTTTTTTTGGAGACCGTGCCCGATAACAAATAAATTTACATCGCAAATTTTATTTCTATCGGGCACGCTCTCCAATTAAAATGTAAGCGATAAACTAAAATAATATTTAGTGAATTTTTACACCTGATTGTATTCATCCGCCATTTCTTGATTAAGCAAATTTATACTTATGCAATGAGTTGTCAATAACCAGGTAGGCAATGGTTTTTTTGTACACAATTTAGTTTAATAAATGGAATAAAAATCGTGTAATACGTTTAATACTTTAAGGAACTTATTTCTTATGCACATTTAAAAGGCGGTGCAGAGCATGAATTTGGACGATTGCCAATCCAGACGATCGCTAGAAGGCTGTCGAGCATTAGCTCGACGCCTTAAAAATAGTCTACATCTACCTCTTTAGGTTACGTGTATCGTATAACTGAAGAACGTTGTTCACGGACTTGTAAACCTCCTCTATCGACATCAAGTCCCACAATCCATCACTTCCTATCACCAACACATCATTGGTCTGTAAGTCAGCTGTTTTGAGGTCAAAAACACACACCTTGGAAAAAAAAATAAATATTACTGATTCAGAATGAAAAAAACATTCATTATTTGAAAAGAAACTTTTTTGATCATCATTTTCTATATATAAAATTAAATTATTACATGCAACATTAATAAATTCTAATGTCACAAATGGCATTGGAATCAAAATCAATTCGGTCCTTAACATTTGATTGATAGATTGATTGATTGATTTATTTATTGATTGATCTGGAACACAATTACATTTGTATAAAATTATGCTTTTAAAACAAGAGCTGTAGGAAAGATCAATAACTTTTCATCCAATTTAATGTAATCAGACTTATACAGAGAAATAATTTTCTAAATGAAAAACTTAATCATTTTTCTTTCTCTTAATTATAAGGACTTAAAAGAAATTTCAAGGACTTATAAGATATTGGATATAAGAAATGTTTGGCCCATACTTCTGGGTAAGCTGATAAGAATGGCTTCATAAAGATGTTTGAATCGTAAAGACGTAGATCATGGTCCCCAAATCCTCTTGCAACGCCTATGGTCTGCATAAGTCGAGACTGAAATAAAGCACAGAAAGGATTTACAAAGCATTCTACCAGAGTTATTGCCAACATCAAAGGAATGCTGAGGACATTATTCTTTAATATATACCATTATTGAGATTGAAGATTATTCGATTTGAATGAATATAAATTAAGAACCATCAAAGTTGCCAAGACTGAAGTAATTATTTTAAAGAAATATGAATTCAGACATGTTTCACAAAAATGTAATAATTATTCATACTTATTGAAACCATGCATATACATTTCAATACTGCCTGGACTCTCTAAACTGAAACTGCATTCTATCCAGATCTCAATTATCATTTTTCAGTATCTATATTATTATTTTTAATCCTTATGAAATTAATTATCTTTTAGTAATTAATATGTATGTCACCTTATTTCCTGTACTGGTTATTAGAGGAACTTTCAGATCATCTTGGTCAGCAATTTTGTAGCCCCTGTGTAAAATTAAAACAAATAATTTCTGCGTATTTGTGTTTTACTGCCTCTGAACCAAAGAAAAAATAATCAATTTGAAGTTTAAATGTCATTGTGTAGAAAGTCTTTTTAAGTGTCTTTAAAATGTAGTTTACAGAAAAATTTGACTGACAAAGCATTTAAAGCTGTCATTCCTAGGCATAATGACATATCATATTTGATTAATTTTGTGTTTGTTTATACTTCGAAAAGCATAGTTTATATCATCAAAAATATCAAAATATCACAAAACTGAGATTGCAAATTAAGTTTACATGTATTTTATGATGACTTACTTGTCAATGACAGTCATATATTAAAATAAATATGTTTAAATTAAAAAATATTTAATTTAATTAAATATTTTTCAATTCATTAATTTTAATCATATTCATTAATTTAATGAATATGATCATAAATGGCACTGTCAAACTCTTTCAAAAGCAAGCAATAATTCACATAAAAAAAAACAAACTAAAAACTAACAGTAGTATATGCCTTCCAAAATACTCAGTCTGATCTTTATACATTGGTAGCCATCATGTACTTACCAGCCGGCCATGAATGGGCCTCGATACAGAATGGGCTTGCCTATGTCACTCCGCGTGACTCGCTTCAGGTACTCGTAACAGGTAAACTCTTCATGAAGCAGCTCAGGCTTGGCCATACCCTAGTGATGGAGGGAGAGAGAGAATAATAAGTTAACACAGAAATCATTTTGATTCTGGCATTGTGTTTTAGTACATCGTCTCCTACTGATATCTTAAAAATTCAGTACGCTTCAAATTATTAAATCACCCAAAATATGGAAATATGTAACATACAGTTTATTATAGTACTGTAATAATAACATTCCTAAGAAAATTTATCCCAGAAAAAAATTAGGAAAGGGGATGAGTGGTGGGAGATGAGGTAATTAAGACTGTCCATATTTTGGTGCCTATGTTTTTGTATACTGAATGTGTATACATGTATATATTTTAATTGTTAGGGTGATTTGGGTATAGGTTTCTGAGGTTGATTTGCCCCTTTACAACTAACACAAATTCGCTGGCAACATTAATTACTATACATTAATCGAAGCAAACCATGTGATTCATGTAAAAAAAAAGAAGAAGCTCCGACTAGCTAGTAAATATTATTTAATGCTATCATTAATTCTCTTTTTCATATACTAGATAAGCAATGAAATTTACTCACTAACGCCAAAATTCTCTGTCGCTCTGAATACGGAGTCATGTCCCTTGATAATCGGACGGCCTTCCCTTTGTTATAAACCACAGCCCTTGTTACCATAACGACAAAATGTTAGTAAATGCATGATGGATGAATTCGTGGCTTATATTTATGAATCACATTAGAGCAAGTCAAGAATTTAATAGATATTTCCAGATCGGATGCAATTAAATTTTATAATTAATGAAGCTCATTTATTTATTACTACCTGCAGTCTCCAGCATTGGCTACAAACAACTTCCCCATGGCAAAAATAGCCACAATGACTGCACAACCTCCTCGTATGGAGAATGTTGACTTCTCTCGTTTAATTTGCTCATCCTGGATCAAAAATTAATTAAAATTGAATTAAAATTAGAATTATTAATTAAGATTAATTATTAATTACGATTAATTAGACATATAAAAATACTAATAAATTGTCAAATATTCTACATGTAGTGTCAAATATTCATTTTAACTAGTATGCAAGATATCTCTTCTCACTCAAAAATAGATTACATGACTGTACTCCTACTAAATTAATTAATCATTATAAGTTCTACTAATACATTCAATACATATGCATCACCATTCACCAAAGCAATTAACAACGATGGTACTCTATTTAGTAATACAATGATATCACCACAGCAATACTGTGGTTTCATCAATATTCGTTGAATACCAATTTTCGTGGATTTCGTTGTTAAGTTGATCCACGAAATTAAATGTTCATTGAAGTGCAATTTCTATTAAGATTTTGTATTGATAGGGTCATTGGCCTCGAATTTACATATCCTTGAAACTGTGATTTTCACTTTATCCACGAAAATTGATACCCTTAAATATTAATGAAACCACAGCAATACACCATTCCTAACAGTAACTGTTATACTATCTCACCATAGCAACAAACGACTCCTCTACTGCTCCTACAATAATACTGTCCACTGAGATGTTCCCTAACGGTCCAAACTTGTCCACCTCATTTCCGGAGCCGTTCTCCGTCTTGTTTTCCGAGTCATTGGACCAGAGTTTATATTTGATGACCTCTATACGGCTCTGAAGTCGTTCCATGATGTGTTTGTGGAGGAGTCTGGAGGTCATGAGGGCTGCGTCTGGCCCCGCGTGGCCGTCAAACATCCCAAAGTAGGTCAAAGTGAACTTCTGTTTCAATTTAACATTCAAAACAAAAACAATTTTGAAATGTGATAGAAACATAATTTATGTACTCATTGAAAAAACATATCATTAGTCAGAAATGATATTACAATGTACCTAAAACTGAATAACTGTTTTATTTTTTACTTATGTCAAAAAATACCAGTAATTTGTGAAAATGGGGTCGATATGTAAATAAAACCCTTAAATTTGCATCTAGCTGTTATCTTTTTTTATCTACAAAGGTTTTTTTTTAGGTCAAACAAAACCAAGACATTAGTATAAACTCTTCCTTATGTATTTTTTTGTAATGTGAAAGTGATGGCGATAATAGCCAAAAATAGGTCATTACGCTAATAACCAGATATCCAGTATTGCCTCTGATTATGCATTATTACAACAGGCTCATTAACCAATCAAATGCTACAAGTAATAAGTACATTTACATGCAGAGAAAGTTTTCTGAGTAAGGAGTAACCTACTGGAACTTTTCCTATTGCCTGCATCTCTGTCTCTTTTCCAATATCCGCAGATTCTGCACTGACTTCCTTCAGCTCACAGATCTCAAGATCTACAAAGTACTGCTTGAATGAAGACTGGTCCTCGTTCAAATTGCTTTTTCCTCCATTAATGCATCTGTTTATGTATAAAAAGTAAACAGTTACAATAGAAGTACATGATTGTACAGTAAAACACGGTTATAGCGAACACGCTTAATATAATGAATTGACGCTTACAGCAAAGGGATTTTCATTCCCCGTGACTATATTACATGTTATAAACTTGACGGATATAACGAAATACGCTTATAACGAAGCAAAATCACCCGTCCCTGGCGCTTCGTTATAACCATGCTTTACTGTACATAGTTTTCATTCAGTATAGCATGCAGGCCTTAACATCTAATATGTACTTTATTACACGCATTTAACGAATCAATTTTGTTTCGAGATGCTGTGGACATATCACTTTCTCATGAATGCATGTATTCATTATTATATTTTTTTTTTACAACAATGATGTCATAATGAAATTAATATGCATTTTTGACTTCTTAAAGCCTATAAAATGAAGGATTTTTATTTATTATTAATAAGGTGTTGTGTGTTTTTTTAATCACTATTAAATACAACTGTACTCTTTAACACAATTATAAATACAAGTAAACTCACAGGCACCCAACATTAAAACTACCGGAATTTCTTTTAAAAATAAGATATACATTTCCTGTACGAAAAAAAAATAACCTTGTTATTATTAAGAGTAAAGGAAATTATCTTACTGATTAAAAAAAGAAATACTTTTGTTGTTATACTATACCGTAAAGGAAATAATCTTCCTGAGTGAATAAAATTAAAGGAATTTGTACTTTTATTTTTATAATCATGGATCCGGATGTTTAGATATCAAACAAGGACATAAAAATCTGATGCTGATACCACTGTACTGTTAAGTTTGTTGATTATTCTTTGTGAATCAGGTGTCCTCAAATTTAAAGTACATAAGGTACTAACATTTACTAGTACATGCAACCTAATATATATATGTCAGCATATTTGTTTAGAGAAGATACTGACATGACCTGACAACTTTATCGCATTGGGAGCAGAATTATGATAAAGCATTTATCAATTTATTTATTTTTTGGCTGATTATATGCATTTTAATATGCTTTGATATATCAGAAACTGAAATATAACTAACATCAGCAATTTTCTTTCTTGTATAATCTACTGAAAGAGATTCAAGTCAAACATTGAGCATATCATATCAATGAATATATATACAGGAACACAGTTATACCAGTAATATATAGTAAATGCACACAAATTAGAAATGTGACAAAACTCAATTGATCTTCAATTTTTACAATAAAATATCACAACTACCGGTACACAAACAAAATTTTTTACTGGAAAGACTCATATTTCATCCAAAATATTCCTGAGATAATGGAGACTTTCCTTTTTTGTTAAGAGTATTTTCCATGATGTATTTCAAATATTTAAATAAATTTCATGCTATTAACCTCAGATCTTTTCATAAATTGTTATGCAGTTTCATGTCATCAAAAAATCTCAACATACTTATTAAGTTTACACCTTCATAAACATGATAATTTAAAATACAGTTTTCTAAATAAAAGTTTTTAAAAAAAATAATTATTTCATACTCTGCATATCCTGCATTAAATGGCAGCTGGTCACTGGGGGTTACAATGGGGCGATTAGCAAAATCCTGCGACACTTTCAGCTTCTCATCATTAAGATGGAGGAATTCAGGTCGACTGTACTCGAACTTTGATGGCTTCGAGTTCTCGTCCTTTGTTTCCGTGGATAAAAACTTATCCATGGTGGTGTCGAGGTGGGACTTGAGTCTTCTCAACATTGTTAGATTTAATGAAGGATAACCTCGTCAAGCCTATAATTGTGCAAAAAAAGAAAAAAAAAATTAATAAAGGATTTTAATAAAAAATAAACTTAAAAAGGCTAGATGGTCAACAAACTAACCTAAAAAATTAAGATTAATATGAATTGTTAAGCTATAACTATCATTAAGTAAGGGAAAAAATCATTTATTTTCCTCATTAATTTTTTTTTTTTTTCAATATTTTGATAATTATGGAACTCTTCTTTCAAAAGGAGATCATTACAATCTAAGACTAGATTGAGGCCACCGAGCCCTCTTAAAGTAACATTTCCACACAACTGATATAAATAAGATACCCGATACTCCACTTTTTTACTACAGATAGGAAGGATTTAGAAGTTAATGGGAGTTTAACATAAATTTATCATAAAGCTTCAAATCATGGAGAAAGTTGGATATGGAAAAAATTTAATAGGTCTTAAAATAGGACTCATGTGCAGACCCATTAATTACTATGTGAATTAAAAAAAAAAATGAAGTCTTGAGGGTTAAAGGGAGTCTGTCCCACTCTCCTCAACCCCCTTACCCTTTTGATCTGGGCTCCAGGACTCACACTGCATTCAAGAGATATTAAATTCATTTTTGCTTATGTGGACTCATAGAGTTATCAAAGTCAGACAAACACACTGGAAAATTTAAATATTCATTAAATAAAACTATCAACTAAACAAAACCCCTTTCATGAAAAATTTAACAATTCTTCCCATAAACCATGCATTGATTTTTTTCATCAATTGATTGATCTACTAACCAGTGAGAGTGAGAATTGAACATTTGATCCAACATATAAGCCAGCTTGAAAATCCACAAGAATTACTCCCTCAAATCTATATTTTGTTGACACCATATATTCCATCACTAAGTACATGAAGATCACCCCAAATATAAAGAATTGAATCAGATAATTATATAAAAGATGGACCAGCACAGCTTTTAGTTTTCATAAGTCGACAGATCAATCAAACAAAACTGATTCATACACAAATTTACAGCTGTAAAAAAAAACTTGTACATTGACACATGCATATAGCTCAGATTCCACATGACTTGTCTGTTAACGCGATGTTAAGAGGTCGCTCTTCCTCTTTCTATTTCCCATACGCTGTCACTTAAAATAATATGTCAAATTTAACTGACGATAACTATTTCCTGATTGCGACCCAGTGACGATGCTTGAGATTCAATTGAACATTTCGACAATATCAGGAAACCAGTTTTCATTTTATATTTAAGGCATAAATCATTTTGGATCTATAAGGCCAACGCAACTATGAATACATGATCCAATACTGCTAATTTAAATTATACAAAAATGATAATGAGATGTAATGAGTAGAAAATGGTTGAAAGAGGAGCACTCCAAACTATTCTTTTAAATCTTCTACATGATTTTTACTTTCAAATCACATTCAATTTAATATGAAAGCCTGTGTATATTTTTACATCTCCTTCTACCAGATTGCGGCCATCATCAATTGGTGCGCATACCAAACACAGGATGAATGACCATCTTTAAGTCCTCCTTAAAGATAGCTTAAAGGTGTTTAAAGGTAGCTTAAAGACGATCTTTAAGCCACCTTTAAGCTATATGTGTTGCTTAAAGGTGGCTTAAAGAAAGCGTAAAGATGGCTTAAAGGCAGCTTAAAGACTATCTTTAAGCCATTTAAACCACCTTTAAGGACAACTTATAGGTCCTTAATGTCCAAACTTCTTTAAGCCGCCTTTAAGCCACCTTTAAGCCACCTTTAAGCCATTAAAAAAATTTAATTCAATATTGTGCTTAATTCCAACAAAATGTATTAACTTTATGAAAGAAAAGGTAATAAACGGTTTTTGTTCTAGAAAGAAAAATGAAAAAAAAAACACAAAAAAAAACGGCCACGGCGAGAATTGAACCCGGGACCCTTAGTTTACTAGCATCACCACACTTCCTCTGCGCTACGGCAACTTACATGTATATAGATATAGTAGATATACGTTCATCTAATTTATAGCTATAAAAATGTAAGAAAGAAAATGAAATCACTTCTTTTATTAAATGCATTGATACTATTAGGGTATATTTGTTCAATTTCCCGCAATTTCCCGGTTTTCATGATCGCGGCGCCCTTCCAATATGTTTTTAAATATTTACATGTAATTGTATGTACATGATTTTTAAACTATCAACTCTATAACAAACAAAATTACCAATTACCGGTGACGTATTTACTGCATGTGGCAATTGCAAATGACTTGTACATACAATTGTATGATGTGCCAGGCCGGGTATATTTGACATATTTACCCTTATACATATATTTAAATAATCAACCCCTATTAAGATCACCGGTACATTAATTAATTAGCTTCAAAATTTTACTCTTACATACATGTATCGTTAATTTGTAGACGTAACATCTTTGAAACCCAGAGCTAGCAAATAATACTTTGAAAATGAATTACAAATTTAAATTAACTTTTATTCACTAGACTTATCGTATACTCGTACATACTAAGATTCAACGCCTTTAGAAACCCTGACGTGCACCTGGGCACACGACACACCTGTTGTGTATATCTTGTATATTCTGTGTTAGTTCCAGGGGTTTTCTTAAGTTGGACAAACAATAGACTTTAATTAGATATACACAAACATGCACCTGGGCACACGACACAACTGTTGTGTATATCTTGTATATTCTGTGTTAGTTCCAGGGGTTTTCTTAAGTTGGACAAACACTAGATTCTAATTAGATATACACAAACGAACAAAACTATGTCTAGACAAACAAAGCAGTAATATCCTGCCCGATATAACAAAGGCAGTTGAGAGTCTTTTCATCTTTAACATGTATCTAGCAGACCTAGAGTTAGAAATAATGAAAATTGAAAAAAAAAAATACAAACCTTAAACCGATTATCAAATTAAATCATGCATTTTTGGTTCATTATCTTTATTTTGTTTAATAACCGGATGAACTGAGAGAGAGAGAGAGAGAGAGAGAGAGAGAGAGAGAGAGAGAGAGAGAGAGAGAGAGAGAGATTTTTTCACCTATTAATTTATAATAGGAAACAAACATACTTTAATTAGTTTTATGCACATATTAAGATATAGGGACTGCGCTCACCCCTACAATAATTTTGAAACCTCCAAAAAATTATAAAGAATTTTATAACGGCAATCTGTGTTCATCGGAGCGGTGCTGATGATAGCGATCTGTGTTTAATGGAGCGACGATTAAAACCGCCTGGAACACCCCCCCCCCTTCCTTGCTTCCTTGGAAATTATATTATCACTCGGATGACCCCCTCCCATCTCTATAAAAGAGCTTTTGCATTTGATATATGTTTTTATTGTTCAGCTTGATCAATATTGACTTAAAGGCCACTTAAAGACAGTGTAAAGGCAGTGTAAAGAGAGTGTAAATGCCACTTAAAGATGCTTAAAGGTGGCTTAAAGGTGGCTTAAAGAAGTTTGGACATTAAGGACCTATAAGCACTTGCTTAAAGGTGACTTAAAGGCCGCTTAAAGGTTGTATAGCCTTTAAGCTCCTTTAAGCCACCTTTAAGGACTTGCTTAAAGATGGTTTTTCGCCCTGTGAAATTTTAAAAATAAATAAAATGAATGCTGAATACTCTATGTAATTTAAAGAAGAAGGATATTTTCTTCTTATTTCCTTGTGGGCGGGTTGATGGTTGGGCAAGAGTCAAGCACTTATTCACTTATTTTAGTTGTGGAAGTGTCCTCTAAGTATCTTCTAATTACTATTAGTTTTATCATTTTTATAAGATGGACATCTACTGGGAATTTCATTTATTTTCCATGTTAATTTTTTTTTTTTTATGGGGGGTGTTGGGGGTGTTTTTTAGAAACAAAATGTTTAATATGCCCAATGCAATTTTGCCATAATGTTGACATTATACATGCATGACCACAGAAGAAAATGTTTGCTACAGTTTAATTAATCCTGCTTTGAAACACGTTCATTGCAATGGCTATATTATCTACCTATATTTTTTCTCCACAAATAGTAGCACTTTTATTTATCTGCAAACCCTGTTTACTAATTCTGAACCAACAACAAGGGTGTTTCTTCATTGTTTGAACAATCCCCGTATTAACAGTACAAGCTTTCATCTTCATAGGATGCAACCCCTTACTGTACTTCAAAATAAACAGGAACAATACTGCTATGCATTTAACATCAGGGACAATGAATACTGGTTAGAAGAGCAATGAATACTGGTTAGAAGAGCATCGAGGTGCACTTGATGACAAGAAGAATTGGCGTCCATATGTACTGCATAACACTGATTTCAAGATTAAGTCTATAAGTAATACAGTATTGAAGAAGTGCGCAGGATAGTGAATGTTGCAGCATAATTAATATACTGAGAATATTCTCCTTTTGAAGAGTTGATGTGCCTGTTTATTTTTTCAACAGTGTGCAATCCATTTTACATAATGCAACATCGCAAACCCGGGTTTACAAGAAACGTTCAAACATATGCAAATTTCCGATAAAAAAGGGAAGTTATCTTCCAAAACAATTGCATATCCTACTCATATCACACATTGCACTAAATATAGAGATAATTCGGATCATTATACTAATTGCATCGATTGATTGCATGATTGATGTTCGGTCCCCAATGAAAGACAGCCTACCGTTTTTGGTCCTAAGGTTTGCAACGGCATCTTCTCAAAGAAATGACATTTCATTTTTTCATGGCTATATATTTCAAAAGTAACCAGAAATCGGGGTGGGCGGATCTCTTCAGTATGTTTTCTTGTTTTCATAAACAGGAAGTGCGCATTACCTGCGTAGAGTAGCGTTTCCGCATTGAAATATACTGTTCATACATTGCGTGATCCCTTAGACGCTGAAGACCTAAGAACGTTAAGAATTAATGATGACGAATAAATAAATAAATAAATAAATGAATAAATAAATAAATAAATAAATAAATAAATAAATAAATAAATAAATAATGAATGAATGAATGAATGAATGAATGAATGAATGAATGAATGAATGAATGAATAAATAAATAAATAAATAAATAAAAACTAGGTTCCTACAATAAAACATAATTTTAGTGAATTGCAATAAAGATTTGTATTTGAAATAAATCTTATAAATAATAGCATTAAACATTTGCAGTTACATTATGGTTGCACCTAATGCTAGAGATATGATATACTACTTATGTCGAAGCGAAAGCGTACAGTATTTTCATTGCAGATTGGAAATAGTTACGTAAACTTAAACCATCTGGACGGAGAGTGTCTCGATTTTTATACGGTAGAAAACTAGAATAATTTATGCTCGTCAGGTCCATCCTTCAATCATAAAATTCTTCTTTAAAAAATCTAATTGGATCAAAACAGCACAAAAACTTAACAAGCAATTGAATCATAATATCTATAGAAGTGTTTCTTATTTTCTTTGACAAAAAAATATTGTTTCTTGTTGTAAATTTTTTAAAGTACTTTTTAATGTCAACCTTAAGTTACATGCATGTATGAAGAAAGCAATACACTCTTCGAAACTTGATATTAAGGATGATTCTGCATGCGATTGGTGTTGAAATAATAGAAAAAACACAATATCATGCAAGTTATATGGCCCCCTCCGTCACCAACATTTTTAATTACTCAGCCCTCTCAACTTAAATCCATAATTTACATAACATT
Organism: Magallana angulata; assembly: GCF_025612915.1. NCBI lineage: Eukaryota > Metazoa > Mollusca > Bivalvia > Ostreida > Ostreidae > Magallana > Magallana angulata. The sequence goes on along the minus strand of NC_069118.1, from coordinate 39,948,564 downwards.
CGTAATAATACGAGGCAACAGGAATAAATAGTGTATGCTTTACCATTTTATACACAGTCATACACAAACTACATAATATTGGGAAACTCAATACTGTAATTCTCTGGAGAAAACTAGCATGCACCAAACATCAAATTACCATTTCATTAATACCATTGTCATTCTGTTGAATTAAACAAATACACGTACAGTAAAATTACATGTACAATGCTTCTGTGCTACGCGTAAACTACTACATGTATATAGTATGAAATAATCAAAACTCGTGACATTCTGGTGCGATGTTTAAATTTCTACTTTGTTTGCAATAGCATTAGGCTATAGAAGCAAGTTCAGGATTTTCTCTTCAGATATATATCTACCTTTACTATTCTGCTGTAATTATTGTATTTTGTACATAATAATGATTTTTATCTTGAAGTGTGACCGTGGATTTTGATATCGATAATCAAAATGTTCATTTGAAAATTATACTGCAAATTAAAAGAAAACATACCACTTTTATACTTTTGCCAGATTATAACCGTACGAATGTATCTCATTGAATTGTTCCAGAAACTTTTTAAATCCATTAATTGATCATGCTGATACTGCCATCTACTGAACGCAAATCTACATGTTCAATTTGTTAAATCGCTTTTATGAACAGCGCTACCCAAAACTGTAAACTTCCGATCCTACACTGTGATCAAACAGTCCTATGATCTATGGCGAAGCTAGCGCTAAAGATGGACGTAATTTCCATAGCTCTTTTACTAAAGGAATCCAATTTCAACTTCAAAATGACTCGTACTAGCTTTTATTAGTAAACATGTGCATACTTGTGTATGTTGCTTAACCCTGCGGAAAACTATTTTGCATGCCGTGTTGTAACCACTATTGAAATAAAACCACTATTGAAATAAATTATTTCAATAGTGGTTGGGAATGTATTTCATAAGAAAAATCACCTTGCAACCACTATTGAAATAAAACCAACCGTTATGATGAAGAAACTTTGGTGAATCGGTTAATTCGCTTAACACTATTAACACTATCAGTGCAAAGCTGATAGTTTGTTATCTCTCTCTCTCTCTCTCTCTCTCTCTCTCTCTCTCTCTCTCTCTCTCTCTCTCTCAAATCTAAAACAAAAGTCGATTGAACTCTTTTTAGGTTACTAAGGTTGAAATATACCATATTATCTTATTTATTCACGTATGTTACGTCATTTATCCAAAGAGTAACACTTAAAATTCAAAATATATCAAACAATAAAAAGACGAGCTTCTAAAGATTACAGTTATTCTTTAATCTAGTTTATTATCAAAGTTGTGAAAAGTAGAAAAATTGTTATCAAATACATTGACAATGGTACAATGCTTGTCAACTCTAGAGCTTTTATTAAATAATCGTCATTTATTAAAATCAAGTCTTCAACATCCTCTTTATAAACATCCTCACATCAGGAAGAAACGAATTGTAATATAATGTTATAAAAAACAAAAAGGATAAATATACAAGTACATAGCAAATAAGAAGAAGAATGTATATAAAAGTATAACAAATCAGAAAGTGAATTATGTAAGGGTATAACAAATTATTAAGAGGAACATGTATTATTAAACGTATGACCAAATAATTAAGAGAAACACATAAAGGTATAAAATATAATGAAGAGGAACACATAAAGGTATAACAAATTATAAACAATAACACATAAAGGTACAACAAATTATAAACAAGAACACATAAAGGTACAACAAATTATAAACAAGAACACATAAAGGTACAACAAATTATAAACAAGAACACATAAAGGTACAACAAATTATAAAAAAGAACACATATAGGTATAACAAATTATAAACAATAACACATATAAAAGTATATAGTTAAGAAATTAGTATAGTTTTACCTGACCACCTGATCATACTTGAATCTGACCCACTTAGATGTCCTGCAAACGAACCCCCTTTTTCCTACATGGTAAATACATATACTTTCAAACTTTTTTTGATGAACATATTACAATTAATTTAAAAATGTATCTCGATAACAAATATTCTAAGATATGTTTTGATGAAGAAACATTTGATTATGTTATTCCCAATCTTAAGCTAAATTCTCAGTCGTATGACCTTATAGATAGTAAATTTATTTAAAACCCTTAAAAAGGGTTGTTTAAAACAGATATAACAAATAAGTTTAACAATTGACATATAAATATTGATTCGCATAACAGATACACGTAACAAATATATAAGGTTTCTTCATAACTTCAATAATATAATGGTGAATACAAAATGGTAAACAAATCACGATATAATATTTATTAATTATTTTTGACGAATAAATTTTTTGTTCACAATTTACAACTACACTCACATCTCGAAATAGCGATTAATATCTACAGAATATAGCACACCTGTATATCTATCGAGTAATATTTTTATAGCAAACATTTACATACTGTGTACAGGGTCATTTTCGCCCCGTGTTATATTCGTCCTCTCAAACCTGGAAACAGTTTCACCTGTCTTGAATTCGCCCAGACACAATCAGAAATATATATTCTTTCGTATTAAGACAGTTATTCAAAACTTGTTTTGAATCGCCTTGTTTTAAATTCAGCCGCTGACATTAAGAGCGAAAAGGGTGAGAATAAAACCCCGGGGCGAAAATTTCCATGCATACAGTTTGTGCATTCAATATGTATCATAAGTGATATTTAAAGGCTATACACCCCTTTTTGTTACGTCCATCTATACGTGAATATGCATGCAATAGCGACTGATGATATGCGTATCTCATTCGTAGCCAAGAAGTTTTCGCATCCCCGTGTTCAAATACAGTGATGGGTCCACCCCTGCTTTTTTCAGGCTATCCTTGAAATCCGCAATCGGCCGGGCCATTTTCTACCAAGGAGGAAAATGATTGATTGTTGCTATACGTATAGTTCAGGAAAATTGCAACTTACCTCATGCAGATGCCCGCTTTTGTGCAGGTGAGAGGCAATATATAATTAAATGAAGATTAGTTATCATACAATTACTATTACCAATATTTAAAGTTATCAATTTTTTTTTAACAATACCAGAAAAAAGGTTTATTGACCCTGTCAGGACCAATAAAAATATTAGTACTAGATTAAAATATTAATACTAGACTTTGACCCGTGCGTGCACGGGTTGACATCGTATATGATATCGGATATTTACGAAATAGATACATCGACACACCGTATTGTTCCCATTTACATAATAAGCTTTAAGCCTAAAATTATTATAATGCTTTTAATTTCACTACACTCTGCTTAGTTAGAATAATGTGTGTCTCGGGATAGGCCTATACCACAGTTAACTCCCATATACTCGTAATGTAGCAAAAAATTGCAGAATCGCTCCGAAACGATTTTGGAGAAAATTATTGAAGCTGCATTGAAAATTTAACAGTCAAATTATTCATAATAAACCATTTTGAGGCTGTAAATACCTCTCATCCAAAAATTTAATTCATATTAAAGAAGAATTCAACACTTTCTCCTGCAACGTTTTTCACTCGCTTCTAGTCTGGTACCCTTCCCACAATTCCGTTCGCGCACTCTCAACATTGAGGACCTCAATGTAGAGAGTGCGCGAACGGAATTGTGGGAAGGGTACCAGACTTACTCGCTTCGAGTTGACATTCGGAACTATCGGGATTTTTCATATTAAATGCACTGAGTTAGAGTTATCTCTCGTTTTTCCTTTGATGAACAGAATATATATATGACAAATGTGCAATGAAAATTTACACGTATTTGTAATATCGTTTTTGAGTTTATCCATGCAACTGTGCAATTGTGGAAACAAAAACTAAAGAGCCTCCCGTGATTTAGCGTGAATGTAATGCGCATGCGCAAGATTGTAAAATCCGAAAAATCCATATGATTTCCGGATTTTTTAAAGGAATTTTCGTTGATTAATAAATAGCGAAGCTTGATTGAGAAAAAATAAAAACAAATTGGTAATCTTCTAGTGCTAATAATCTTTAAAATGTATAAAACAAATGACAGTACTATTCCGATTTCTCGGTATTAAAGCTAAAAAATTCGAGTCTATTATTTTAATATAGTAGTATAGATACACTGATGGTCAGAATAGCTCTTTATAAAAAAGACATGTGGTCATCATTGTATGACAATTAAATAGGATAAATATATTGAATCAATTGTAGATTGAAAAATAAAAATACAATTTTTTAAAAATAAATATTTGGTTGCAGTCAGATATCTTTGCATTAAGGAGGCTGTATGATCAACAAATTAACCATAAGATCTGCATTAAACTTTTAAGCATGGTCGTTTTGACCTTAAACTATCATCTAGTATAAAACATATCCCCAAATATTTTAGCTTTAAAATTTGAAAAAAATTCTCTATATCTTTATATAGAACTTTTTTTTAAGGAGATGAATGGTCACGACCATCCAGGCATCTTAACGAAAAGTGCATTTTGAAATATATCAGTTCAGAGAGAAATCGGATTTGACTGACAAAAATCTTGATAATGTTACATGTCTCGCTGCAGTTTTAGGGTTCTCCTCGCTTGTGGGATCACAAAGCTGAAGGAAAACAAAATTCACATTTTTCTGTTCGGCTAAAAATTATTCAGTTTTTTCTACTCGATCACAATTATTTACCTTGAGATTCACCATCCTAATTTCTAAAGTGTACATTTTGTTTCTTGTTAGAAATATAATGTCTAAGAACTGTGTAAAATTCTATCTTTTGTACGTTAATGTTTTTTGCGTCACTATGTTACTTAACCGTGAGGGATTAATTTTCGAAATGTAATTTATTCCATTTTTTTTAAATCCTTACTTGTCTTATATATTTAAAAATATCTGGAAGGTGGTCATATTGTTTGGCCAGATGTGGAACCCCTCCCAATTCCATCCATTCTTTTCCGACTGCTCTGCTGAATTCTTCCCAGGTCTTCGTTCCTTTCAAACTCAACACCTCAATACAGACCACATGTCCAGAACCCCCATATCGTGGGTGGGCAATGTTTCCAGTACCAAGGTAGGCATCACTGAAATGCAGTAATTTTAAAGAGGTTTAGGTAGCCATATTCGGTCACCTCTATTCAAAAAATTCTGCATCATATATAAATTCTTCTCGTATATTTAATTTTTACAATGCGAAATAAACTATATTGAATAAAAAAGTTAAAGGAAATTTACGTATTTACAGAGTTATGTAAGGAACTATATTTTGTAGCGGAAGGTTTTCAAGAAGAAAATGAACATTTTTCATAACTTAATCGTTTTAGTGTATTGTAACTTTAGGTTCCTAAGTTTCAATAGCGACCAAACGTCCAGATAGTTTCTGCATTGGGGTATCTTCATTTTGTTTCGAAAAAACATTAACTACAATTTGTGCCTAAAATTAGCTAATTACATGCCATATCTAAACATTTACATAGTAGATCCATACTTTTGGATTTATTTTCTGAATTTATAAGACTTTTATAATATTTGCCATAAATAAAAGTTTTCGAATTTAATTTTTTTTTTTATGCTTGTTGAATTTTTAAAACCCGAAAACAGCAGGGTTTTTTTTAAGTGCAAAAGGGTCAAATTATGAAAAAGGTGATGAAATTGTTAACATTTTCTTTATATTAGTTTTAATTTCATTACTTTTTAATAGAATTGTTTACTGGAAAAAAGCATGGAATCAAACAGATATTTATATCTGTTTGATTCCATGCTTTTTTCCAGTAAAAAATAGAAGGAAAAAATATTTATCTGTATATTGCACATTTAATGCAGAAAGGTCATGTAAAATGCACCGTAGCGCCGAACGAAGCATATAGACCTTCAATTTTTTTTTTGAATTTTGGTTAAGCTGAGAGTGTAGAATTTTTAAAAATACTTTAAAAAAAAACTTTTTAGAGCAGAATCCAGCCTCCCTAAGAATAATATATATAATACAAGGTTACTGTCTTGAAATATAAGCAATATATGGGCAAAGGTAAGAAATGCAATCTGAACATTTTAGACCCGAGCTCAAATATCGCTTATTTTTCAAAACAGTTGACATGCATGTATTCCGGTATTATTTATCCTGGAACATTATATGACAATAATAGCTTCAAACAAGCTTTTTTCGGCAAATTTGAGTGCATATCTGCAGTTGTTATCATGACACCATGGCCTAAATGAAGCAAAAAAGATTAAGTCACAACATCTTTGAACGTCGGATAATGAACGAGGCTATATTAGGGCTTTGAACGAATATGGCTTTGGTTTATTGGGTTATTTTTTTTAGGTAAATGCAGAATTATGAAACAATATACGTAAACATGTAAAGCGGAAGCGCCGTCAATTTTAATCAAGATAACTTGAAGAAAGCTGTTTAAAAAAAGAAAGAGAATTGGTGTTGTCGACGTTTTTATTCATTTAAAAAACAATTGAAGTTACCTGGACGTCATGAACCGCATTTCAAGTGAGACGTTTAACGGGTATTGTTTTTTCGCCCTGAACTGTTGCACAACTGTGACGACGACTTGTATGATTTTCTTTAATCGACTTATAATCTCCCTTGTAATCGAACACAAATTCCAAGTCATATACCTCTGCTAGATCCAAATATTTTCTGAAGTTAACAAACACAAAAAATATTTTAAGAATTACATTTTTCACCGATAAGTATCTTTGTATAATATCAAATACATGTACTAATATTTCCACGTTGGAACTGCTAAAATTAGTTAATTTGTCAATTTTTTTTTTGCAACATTGTTGTATCAAAGAGGGCTGCAAAAGAGATGCTAATCGTGATACATAGAAAATGAAAATGAATGGAAATACAATTTATATACATGACAAACATCTTTATTCTGGATAAATGAAACTTTACCTGAAATGAATAGCGTGTGGAATTTCTTGATATATCTTTCTACTTGGATATAAGATATATCTGATGGACTGGAAAGAGAGCCATTGAAATAGAGGAACTAATGATTCATGGGATGTGATTAGTGGGCTGACAATACTTAAAGCTTCCTGAGATATTCGGTCGTGTGCATCTTTGGTTTCATAAAACTTGGCGTCCTCAACCTTTTCAGATCCAGGAATCTTATTGAATGTTCTTACCCAGATTTCGTCATTTGTGAGATCAAAAGGAAAAGAGTTAAATGGAAACCAAAATATTTCAACAGCCCAATTTTCCTCCACGATTTTTCGCAGCTTGTCTTCATTACCAAACGTTTCGTGCATGCGCGGATAGGAGGTTGTCGTTGCTACAATTATCTCAGGGTCCATCTAAAGAAAATCAACACAACAAGCGTATTATATGATGATTTTAGTTTAGGTAGAAATAATAATACACTATTCCTTTGAAAATTATTTGTCTCTACCTTGTAATTGATCAATTTTGATTTTTCAGTCAAGTTCTAAGAGCAAGACTATTGACTGCTTTCTAGCGTGCTAATTTCATAATCATTAGAATACATCTAGGACAACAATCTTTACCACAAATTAATAGTAATTAAAGTCTTTATTCATTATTTTATATAGAATAAAGTCTTACTTTGAATGTTACGTCATATACGATTCCAAAACAGCCAAATGCAGCAGAAACCGCTTTAAACACGTCTTTATCTTTCTCTAGACTGTAGGTTCGAAGTTCGCCATTCGAGTCAAAAACCCTCATCTGCACCAAGTAGTCACTCAGGCAATGTGTATCCTTGCCTACCCCCTTAAAGACCAAATTTTATTCTTCCATAAATTGTTCTATTATAAGAAAAGTAAAAAGAGCCATTAAGAAATATGACCAACTGGATCCGAAATAAGGAAATGATCTAAGGTTTTGCTTTAGATAATAGCCTCAATCTAAAGGTTAATGTAAAAAAAAAAACCACATCGCCTTTAGCATAATGCAAAATATAAATATCAATATTTTACCATTTTCTGAACACTAATCGTAAAACGCAACGTCCGTAACATTGCTTTTTCATCGCCGCTATCCCTACAACCCCTATATACTAGTACTTGACAGCTCACAGTATTTTGCTTTAGAGGTCTGATCTGTTACATCTTACATGGTCGTATTACTCAGTCGCGAAATAGAATACTTCCATAAACACAGGTTATTGCATTATTTACAAACAGAAAATACACATAAAACAAAATATAAATGCACAAAATATAAGACCACAAAATAAATACTTCACGTCGGCCATGAGTTTCAGGTGAGCAATCGAGTGGAACGAAATTGAAGGGTTTTATACAGTAATTTTTCTGTGTGAAGGTGCCTTTTGTGAGTGGTGTTCAGCTTTAAGGATTGAATCATACACAACATTTTATTTTGTGAATCGTTAGAGTATCATTTCTAAAAGATTATTATCATTATGTTGTTCAAAAAAGAATTATGCTCTATTTCTTATAAATAGAACTGAGTATTATTTTTGTATGAGAAAATCTGTTTTGGTTGCAAGTATCACACTGTACTTTATTTTTAGCTCACATGAACTAAAAGCTCTTGTGAGCTTTCTGAGCACCTTGACTCCTTAGCTCACCTGAGCTGAAAGCTTAATTGAGCTTTCTGAACTCCTGAGCTATTTTCCTTTTCCGGTGTCAGTCTGTCCGTCTGTCTGTAAACCTTTACGCATTTGACTTCTTCTGCAGAATCACAAGGCCAGTTTCAACTAGCTGCAATAATGTACCCCTATCCAATTTTTTTTTATGTCTGATGTTTACTGGAGAGGATCTCCGAATGGTGCAAAATGATTTTTTTATGCAGTTAACTTTTGTCTGAAAAGATCCTTTTTATATTTGACTTCCTTAAGGTGAAATGATTTCGTTTATAAATCAAAACTTTAAAAGTTAAAACACATAAGCATGTTTACCAGTCGTCCTTTTCAGCAGCCATGACAGTTCTCGCTTGAGTTAATGGGATTTACGCTTGAAATTTTGATGAGCTTGATAACGTAAATGTTAGTGTATATAAGCGATCTTACCTTTTGTTTTATCACTAAACATTATTAAAGGAAATTGATATAATGAAAAATTCATATTTAAAGCGTTAATTATTTTTAAAATATGGGAATCTCTATATTCAGTTCTAGATCCGCACCATGAATTCTTGCTGTCCCAAAACAATACTGATCAAGGTCAATATGGCGGACAAATTCAACTTGCGTTGTTGACACGAAAAGTATATCGACTATACTTGATATATTTGGATTAATTTATGCTATACACAACTACAATGTTTGAATTCAAGTAAGAAATGCAAATTAATGTTATTGTCATTTATATTCGATTTGATCAGATATTGGTGCGAGAGTGAATCACTCCCACACTTGCACCACCACATAAAATGGAACACACCCATTCCTAAAGGGAAATAATTAGGAATTTTCGAAAATTTGCAAGCATGTAAAAAAAAAATCTTCTACGCAAAAAACATTTGGCTAGAAAAGCTGAAACTTGTGTGAAAGCATCCTAAGGAAGTGTACATAGATTCAAGTTAAAATCATGATCTCCGGGGTAAGGGTAGGGGCACAATGGGGATGAGAATCAAATGCATGTACATAGGAATATATAGAGAAAAATCTTCAAAGAACATCTCTCAAAAAAGAATTGACAAGGAATGCGGTATTTTGTTTGGAAGCAACCCCAAGTAGTGTAGATTCCAGTTTGTTCAATTCTATTCCCGGGGATAGGGTGGGGCCACAATAAGCGTGAGGGGTGTTAGAAAATTTACATAGGGATATCTAGAGAGGAATCAATTGGCCAGGGATGCTTAATTTTGTTTATAAGAACTCACACGGGTACTGTGGTCCATAATGGAAATCATTTTTTACATACTGTACTAACATAAAAATAAAAATCTTCTTCTAAAAATTAAATCGGCCATAAATGTTCTTGCGTAGAGGCTTGTAGGGTAAATTCAAGTTTGTTTAAATCAATGGGCTTTTAAGGCCGCTATTGGGAGGAGGATCGAAACCTTACAAAACAACACAGCGAAATTGGACTAGGAAATCATACTATTACAAATGATAACAAATGTGAAATATAAGAATCCATGTATCTGAACAAAATTAGAAAACATTTTAATACCGAATCCATTCTACTACATTGTTAAGACTTTTTTGTAATTGGGCCATTAAAGCTGATTATATTACGTGTATCATTGCTCAGGCAAGTGATGTGGCCTATTGTGTCCCTTGTTTAAAAAAAGAATCAAAATTTGCGACATTTTATAAATAGTATGAAAACTATCTTTCAGAAAGACTTACATGACAGCCAGTCTGGGCTACGCTGACCATTTGAACCAGATCCAAAATGACGTTTGCGTTGAGGTTGAGCTTTGTTTGAAGTTGAAAAGTTTTGAGATCACCAGTAGTTACACCGGTCATTACATCCACTGTTCTTTTCTGAATCTGTAATAGGTCGAATATGTTTGAAAAAAGGCATAATAGGATTAAAGAAATTTAAAATAACAGGAAAAAGATCATCTTACATCATTTTTCTACTTTTTTCAATGTAATGCTTTTTGTACTTATCAAATATACAAATTATGTATATTCTATATAAAAATTAGTTGACAATTAAGCTCAAAAGGTTAAAGGGACCTAGACACGATTTGAGATCAACATTTCTTATATTTTAAATTGTTAAATTGTGCATTTTGAATGATTGACCAAAAAATTGAATGTTAAAAATCAAGTTACAAGCAAGATACAGCCATAATAAATCATTGTTATGTAAACAAAGCTTGAGTTTTTACAAATAATGCAAAGAATAGAACCTACCATTTCTTTGACAAAATAGCTCCAAACAAGATAAACAGATGAAATGTGATTAATATTATCAATAAAAAAGCAGCATTAGATTGAAACTTATACCAATACCACATATATGTAATCAATAACACGACTCGAGCTTTGTTAACATAATATTAACGAATTTCGAACTCTATATCTTTTTTGTAAATCAATATTTGACTGTCAAATTTTGGCAAATCATAAAAAGTACTCATAATGACCATTCTAGATACTAAAAATGAAAAAGGAAAATTTGAGAATTTTCAGCTCAAATAATGTCTAATTCCCTTTAAAGACATACATCTGCTATTCTGATCTTCGTTAGGCTTGAGTAATCGCTCTTCAGGTTTTTTATATTGACACAAACTTGACAGGTATCGGAGAACACAGGCGCCCAACTATGTCGAGCTCCAGCACATCGGATGCCCACGCTTTCTGCCGCGGCTGCCTTTATTACTCTTGACATTTCGTCTTTCGTTTCCGGGTAACAGGAAATAACAAAGCTTCTTTGATTTTCTGCCCAGTTTTGAAATTTCTCGAAAAAGAATTTTGGTTTGCTTCCAACTCTTTCCTGGAGACATTTTAGCAGCGAATCGTTGGTTATCTGAGATAAAATGAAATGCATAGATATAGGTGAATGTACAGAAATACACGGTATCTGAATCGCTTGTTTGATAGTAGAATATTAATAAAAATAATCTTAGAAGGGTATATAAGATTATTATTATTTATTAGTATATAACATTGTTTATCTTCTATAAAAATATTGTGTTTGTAAATTATATTATAAACATATTAAGATCGTGATTTGATTTATTTTTATTTTTTTGCAATTGTTTTATTTGATTTTTACACAAAAGCAATGCGTTTTCAAGTGGGCATTGTTGGTATGTTTGGTTAACTATACAAATTTAATTACCTCAATAGATTTTGGTTCTCTTGCATCCTTTTTCTTTTTCTAGAAAATAATAAAAGCGATCTTTTAAACGACAAAAACAAGATTCAACAACAACAAAAAACCCCTTAGATATGATACAAAATATGTTAAATATATATGTTTAAAATTAATGTCAATTTAATGAAATTTAAAGTTAATTTTGAATCCATTCTTATCGTGTTTTCCCATACGATTTGTGGTAGGTATTTAGTACAAATTTTGTGCATATTATTTAGGTCCCCGTCCCTAATGCATATTATTCTTGCCCGGGTTCTCATTAGAAACAAAACGTAATGAATCTTATAAGAAACAATACGAACACAAACAAGTCTTCCATTGAATTTTTTTTTATTGATTTTGTTCTGTTAAAGTCTTCCGTTTCCAGCGGAAGACAGACCTTACTGCCTTTGTATAGTTTCTAGTTAGCATTTTTTGGGTAAAGTGTTGGCCAGGCAAATATCACAAACATACCTAGCTATTCCTATTCTCAGTCTAAAAGGATATTTTATAAAGCATAAACATATGCTCAAAATAATGTTCCTCATAATTTTTTTCCTCTTAAAATTTCGTAAAACAGCCCCCAAAATGAGACAAAGGATCCAAATCATTTTTTTCAGCTGGTATCCCAAAAAAACCGTAAAGAATTTGTTTTCAACACGTTTTGAACCAAATGTGTGTGAAACTACAAAAAATTCAATTGACTGTAAGAAAAGGGGTTATAAACGCTTTTATCTGACATCTCAATACAACAGACTAGCAATTCAAAATAATGGCCCAAAATGGTTTAATATCTTTTATCACCTTTTCATTCGCTTAGGAGAGACTGATCCTTTAACTGAAGTTTATTGCCAAACTTCAAATCATGTTCATTGTCGAATATTCCTCGCAAGATTTTATCTCACCCTTTGAGAATCGACCGGAAAAACAGAAGATATTCGTAACGAGATTGCGCCCCCATCTTTTTATTTGTTTTCTTTTTATACATTTGTTATCCGGGCGATATCTCAAAGAAATTTTGGATTAGTTACAATATTGTCTTTACAGATGATTACTAGTGGTCATAATTCTAGAAATTGTTAACAACTTTTATGTCGACATATTATTTTATTGATGTTTTTGTATCTTTACCTTCAGCTTCTCTAAATTAATAAATGCCACTTCTTTTCCTTTCAATTCCTGTGCTTCCAGTAAGCTATGGCCTTCAACTTGTATCCCAGCTTGTAAAATTGGCAGCATTCCTTCTTTTACATATTTCTCTATGTATTTTTTTAATTGTTGATGACTTTTTGGCTTGCATGTACGTTTGGCACTTTCCATTGCTTTAAAAATAGAAAATATATCTAAACAAAAGTTTAATTAAAGTATAATCCATGATGTTCATACAATCACGGTAACTATTTCACGTTGCGCATGCAGGTCACCTCATATATCTGTGCTTTATTTAATTTTGAGATCAACTGAGCTAAAAACTCAATTGAGCTTTTCTGATCATGCTTGTCCGCTCGTCTGTCTGTTTGTCGGTCTGTCTTTCTGTCTGCAAACGTTTTACAACATAATTTTTTTCTTCAAAACTACTGGGCCAATTTTAACTAAACTTTGCACAGAGCGTAAAGGGGATTCGAGTTAAATGAAATGACGGGGCCACGCCCTCTTTCAAGGAGGGATAATCAATAGCTATTGAATATTTGTTGGGTTTTTATTTTCAAAACATTTTTTCCCGAAAGCCAATCGGACAGAAAAAGCTGAAACTTATGTGGAAGTATCCCCTGGAAGTTTGGATTGAGGTATGTTCAAATCATGATGCTCGGGGGTGAAGTGGGGTCACAATGGGTGGGGGGGGGGGGTGAATTTTTATGTAAGAATATATAGAGGAAAATACTCTTCTCATAAACCAATTGTGAAAAAAAGATATTTGCTGTATAGCAACATTCTCAGACAGTGAATGTTCAAGTTTGTACTAGTCATGATACCCCGTGGTACGTTGGGGCCAATTGGTTGGGGGGGGGAGGGGGAGGGGACAGTTTTACCTAGAAATATATATGGAGAACACAATGGGGGGGGGGGGGGGGTCGATTTTTCTGTAAGAATATACAGAGGAAGATTCTCTTCTCAAAAATAAATCGTCCAGAAAAGCCATATGTTGTAAAATAACATTCTCGGGAAGTGATTATTCAAGTTTGTACAAATCCTGATACCCCGTGGTACGTTGGGGCCAATGGGAGGGGGGGGGGGGTGAAAGACATTTTTACTTAGTATTATGTACGGAGAAATCTTTAAAAATCTTCTCAAAAACCAATCGGCCAGAAAAAAAATGTACCTTGTGTGGAAGCATTATGAGAAAATGTTAAGTTTGTTCAAATCATGACTTCCAGGGGTTTGGCGGGTGCAATTTACATAAGAAATTTGTCATCCATTAATCTCAAAAACTCAAATGTAATAATATGTATTGGTTTTTTTTTCTAAGCAGGTGTTTTTTGACATATTTGTGATTAACAATTATTTAAACTCTACATGGTCTCTGATCAACTTGTTGGCCTCACAAAGTGTTCATACTTTGATGTAGGGTTATATATATTCCTTTCAAAATAATATAATTATAACAAATTTATAAAATACGTTCAAATAATTGTTTCCATTAATTAAACAAGGGATCCTCTAACTCGACAGTCTCTTTTATTAAATACAACTAAATGATATCCCGCGCAAGCGTGGAAAACACTTTACTCATTAATATGATACAATGCTTGATATGTTGAACCATATTTTTTTGTTCAATTTTGTATATACTGTGCCCGATTTCTTTTTTTAATTGCTTTCTTAACCTACTTTTATTATTTGAAATTGAAATAAAATCCCAGTTCTGCATGAGGGAATATTTAGAGGAGCGGGCAGGGTTGAAAAATTTAAACCAGATCCGACCTCGTTAAACAAATAAACGTGAAGCCTTTCCTTGCCCCTATTTCGAAATATAATACATGTACTGCATAACTGAAAGTTTGAAAATTAAATTGTGATTGCCATTAAAATCGGTTTATGATAGAGCATACCTTGTTAAAAAATGAGCTTCAATGTTACACGTTTTATCTTTTGATTTACCGAGATTACTTTATTGGTGAAATGATATCACCTCTCCTGTTAAGTGATATTTTTATTTCAATTGATGATATATCATAATCCTTACGAATTAAAGAGAGAAAAATAAGCTTTAAAATTATTCTAAGAATCTTCTCTCATATCATGTTTTCAAAATAAACGTATTTTGGGATAAAATAAATGTGAATAAAGTTAACAATGAATTGATTCTATATACGACTGCATACTTTTTCTTTGTGATTATGGTGATTTAGTTTGCAATACTTTTTGGAGAGTATAATTTCCCATATCTCAACATTTTCCTTAAGTTCACGTTATCTTATTTAAAAGCAAAACACTTGAGGTTTTTTATTGCGTGTGTAGCTTTGATGCCACAATGCTCAAGGTGTCAGATTCTACTTTAATGCTTGAATATCTCTAAACAAACGCTGTTTTGACTTCTAAAGAACCTTGAAAAAAATAACACTATAGCAATGTTAACCTCAATTTTAAAAGCAAAAAGCAAAGGGCATACAGGGTGTCACCCCAGTTAAACTACACGGGATTACAGAATAATTAGAACATTTTTGTTATAAATGCTGAGTTATTTTCAGTCTTTTGAAAGAATCACGTCTATTACATATGAAACAAATGTGATAAGTTATCTTAATCATGAACAAACTGTCCGTCGTTAAAATTTATGTACAGTACGCATCAACATAATGGACAGTGATAGGTTAAACCATTAACTTATTGAACGGCTACATGTTTATAAATAATGTAAGCAGGAATATTTTACATTTGCGAAAACGAAGTGTCATGATATAAATTTTGAATTTACTGCCACCGGTAGAATGTTCAACATGAAACAAGTATAATGTCAAACACATTAGATGACACAGATACAGTCACAGATAATCATATTGATAATGAATAATCGTAACGTAACCACAAACAAACCAGAATATTGAAAAATGACACATTTCTCATTTTCTCTGCACAAACTAAGTTCACTTTGTTCACATGCCATCATCCAGACCTCTCCTTTTCTTGGCAAAGTTCATAAGAATATATAAAACTTGACCCCAATCTCGTCCACACCATGAGGGAGATTCCTGTATTTAGAATATGTTCATGTTGTCTTTGCTCTGGATGGTTTAATCCCTTTTTTTCAATTAATAGTATCATTTGTATCCTAAAAAAATTCCGAGCATACCAACCCATGAAGTCCAAAACAGTGCCAGTACCTCACGATACTCTATTGATTTACATTTATTAAGTTTGAGTAATAAAACGTCTATCTCCAGCAGATGAAGAAATTATGAAGTCGCTTAGTATAAAAGTGAAGTAATTTATGCTTATTGCAGATTGCTTTAAAAAAACTTTCGAACAAAAGAAAAAGTTTTATAAGGTAGTGTTTTTTGCGACAATTATAATAGTATAACTATACTGATAAGAATCATTAACAGAACATAATTTCGTCCAATGGCATTCTTAAAACCAAAGTAGCTGATGTTTTAAGTTAGATAGAGAAAATAAAAAAAATAATAATTTCAGAATGGACTGTTAGAGGCTTACATCTATTACATAAAATACACACATCTAATACCTACCTTCACTTGAGCGTTTAATCATTTTTCTCGGATAAAATTGTACCACCTGAAGCGTCCAAGTTGATGTGTACGATTTAGAATATCTTGCCTGTAAATGTGAAATGCAGAAGCCTATGATTCTAATTCACCAATGGAATGTCAAATTTTGTAGGTGTTTTGAGCAGTGAAAAACCCCATTTTGTTTAAATTACGCATTGTATTATTATTGAAGGGCGTTTCCTAGGGAATTCCCATTTTTTTAAACTGACTTAATACATGCTTGAACAAAAGAGTACGTGAACGTCAATGTTCAAATTTTTAAAAGGTAACATTTTTTACTGAACAATGAATATAAAACAAAGTGTTGTTGTCAGTTTTGCTCTCTCTCTCTCTCTCTCTCTCTCTCTCTCTCTCTCTCTTCACTTGTAAAGATAATACATGTTCTTTTAATGCATATGTGATGACTAAAATATAAAGTTTTATGATTCGCTTCCTTTTACAAGTCTTTTACTTGTGTTAGTTAGTTCATATCTTAATGAGAATGCAAGCGAAAAAGACAGCAAACTGACAATAAGACGTGTACTACAATATGAGACCTTCTATGAATAACCATGAATAAGGAGCCTTTGTATCGGATGATACCGATTTGATTACCGATATTTTTGTATCACTTTGATATCACTTATCGCTTGATGATCGTGACATTTTCTGACTATTTTGATCTCCTTTAGAAAAAGAGCTCCTTAAAAAAGATTTTCAATCTTTACAACTAAAATATTTGAACATTTTCTTTACCTAATAACGATTTAAAGCTTACAAAACATATATAAAATTTAAAGTATATCTGTTGGCTAATTTGTTGATCATCCAACCTCCTTCAGATACGTTAAAGATCTTATTATCTATAGATTTCTGACGACAATCATCAGGCCCCGGGACCATAAAACTTAAACGAGCTCACTTTTGATCTCAGTCTCACTTTTCCACTATATATTCCTTTTGAAAAAGTGAGACTGAGAACAAAAGTGAGCTCGTCTAACTGTTATGGCCCCGGGGCCAGATACAGACTTCATTTCTTTTCTCAATGTGTAAAAACCATAATAATTAAATGTTATATTCCTAGACAGTTTTAGCAATAATGTGACAAATAATCTTTGTAAAATGTATATAACCATATGAGAAGGGAGAGAAAATTTTAAAACATATGTGAAATAAATAAAAAAGAGTTACCAAGTCTTGTTGTAGAGCAGACAGCATTTTTTTGTTTTAAATTTTAACAAATAAGACAACACAGAGCAATTATGTAAGCAAAGCTTTAACTCTAAAAAAAACCGTCTAACTTTATTCAAATGTACCCCAAAGAGATTGTGTTCAGGTAAAACTATGGAAACAATTGCTTTTTCAACATAAAATAGAGTAAATACAAGAAATTGTTTGGTCATAAAAAAAGTAATCTTTACTTTGAATGTTATCATTTTTTCCATACTTAGTATTACCACACATGAAAGAGTGCGTGTCAAAAGGAGAAAAAAATTACACTTGTTCATTTTTATTGCCATTGCATAACCTTCACAATTATTTCAATTTTAAACCGAAAACAGACTCGAAACATTAGAAGGTGCAACACGACACGACATGATTATCAATGTAGATAGATTTTATTCTTTTCAAATGTTCTTTCATTCTTGACATTATCATCCCGCCGACAATAAAACACAAATATTGCCTCGGAAGTATCAGGTGTCCAAAGTCGTTGACACATTAACTAAAATAATACGTTTATACTCCTTCCTTTTTTATGTTTAACATTTTAAGTTTTTTTAGGACTATCATTATCGCATCAATGGGTTGAGCTGAAATTAATCTTTTAAGGCCAAGGTTTTAACTGGTATGTTTATCTCAGGTAAGTTCAAGAAAAAATTGTGCTCTATTGATACAGATTTGAAGCCCCGAGTAAATAAAACGCGCATGCATGCCCAAATACAACACATTTTTTAGCATTGAAGCCCCGAGAAAACAAACTGTGCTCGTTTGCGTATACATGCCCATATACACTATCAGTGAATTGTCGAGCATTGGACTTAGTAATGTAAACATGTTTAAACGGATACCATGCTCGAATTTGGGTAAAAGCATCATTAGTCTTAGCGTTTCCATTGTCAACGTGTGTTCCCCTGCATATCTGTGGAGAAGGTTTATGGACTATATGATCGCCATCCAACATTCTATAATTACCTTACACATATAGTCCCAAATATTTAATTTCTTTTGAATCTAATAAATTTTAGTGAAATGAAACGTAAAAGTTTTCCGACATGCACAGTCTTCCAGTTTAAGAGTTGTCTGTTATTTTTTTTTCATCCGATATCCGCCTAATGAAATTAATCAAAATAGCCATGCTTATTCATTATTGAAAAAAAAATTAAAAGTTATAATGTTTTGAAAATTAATAACAATTTAACAATTATCAACAAAACAAAAGCAAAAAACACCCCCGGAAGGTTTTGATGATCGGCGCCACATGGGCTTAAAACAATAAGTGATCAGCACATTGTGCGTTGTAACAACTATCATTTTTAAGTTAACGAACAATTTAATCTTTATACTTTCAAATAAAAATTAATACAAACTATTCCCGTGACAAGTTTAGTCTCTTTTTATAAATATGTTTCTTTTTTTTTATATATATATATATATATAATTGTTGTATTATCGACACGGGGTGCATCAAAAGACCAATGTTAATTATCCGATCGTCATCAAACAAACTTATTATTGAATTAAAATAAATTAAATTAAATTATTATATTCTATTATATTATATCATAGTATTATAAGGCGAGTAACAACATTGTCTTTGTTTAGAAGGAACATTATATTAATTGCATTTTCAAGAACTAGGTTTTGATTCTACACATGGTAATCCTACTTACACCCATAGGAGTTTCAAGTTTCTCGAACATATGTCATTTGCTGTTTACTACATATATTGTTTGCTGTTTAATAGATAGAAAAATGATTTAAAATCAGTCACAACATCAATTTGTAACAATCGCACAGTAACAAATAAAACAAAGTGCAATAACATATTGTACTCACTTTTTATTGACAAATACACATAGAAATTACAAATAAAGAGGATAAATTATATTTACGTTTCAAGAGGGCTTAATGTTCGGGACCATTTTCAGACTGTATTGATTTTCTTTAGAAGAAGAGCTCCATACGGATATATAGGAGAATACCCAAAAGTTAAAATATATAGATTTTTTTTTCTTATTAAGTACTAGTTTATAGCTAAACAAAACATATCTTAAAATTATGCAGACCTAATGGTTAATTTGTTGACTATCCACCTTCCGTAAAACTGCTCTTGGCTTCTAGTATTCCATGTTTCTTATGAAATAATTATGCTTGCATAACACCTTCCTAGATTCACAATTTGCCTCAATATTTCATAATTTAACATATCAAACACTCGTAATACATAATGTATATTAAAGCACGTACCTTCACCAAAAAAGCGAGAATACAATTTCAAAGAAGCACACTGTAGCTGTATGTCTGAGGTGTATGTGCAATATTTTTCGACGAGTATATCATGTATACCTGAAGGTTTCCTGACACAATGAATAACAAGAGCCAAATAAGGCTTATACTTATCTGAAAAATTGAGATGAATCGCAAGCCAAAATTCCTTCAATCGTTTCTATTTCTTAACCTTTTGAAAGCATTTACAATTTAAACTTTCATCAAAGAGAGAGAGAGAGAGAGAGAGAGAGAGAGAGAGAGAGAGAGAGAGAGAGAGAGAGAGAGAAGAAAACATATTTGATTTTTCACTTTAACATTATTAAAGTGTGATGAAACGCTAGAGTAGGACAAATATTATTTTTGATAAATGCAAAGAAATTGTCAAACCTCATAATCGCAATACAAAATAAAAACAAACCAATACACCAAAAAACTAAAAATTAAAAGCAAGCCAATGGCAACAAATTGATGTCAAAAGCACGTGAAAAAAATAATAATTACTGACAAATAAACTCATTAATGTGAGTAGTAAAGATATTAAAGATTAAAACGGCAAATAAATAACGCTATGCTGTACTTTTGATATTTTTAGATTTGAACATGCGAGGTCAAACAGAAACAAGCACTCACTACTATAACAACCTATGAATCTAACAGTTGTATCCAATAAAATTGTAATGATATATTAACATCTCTATAATACAAATACTTAAATGATACATCTAGTGTCAACTTTGATTATAAAGACGTCTTATTCGTACCCAAGAAGTTTTCGCATCCCAGTGTTCATATACAGTGATGAATCCACTCCAGATTTATCCAGGTTGTCCTTGAATGCCTTAATCTGCGGTGCCATTTTCTAAAATATAAAAACAAAGAGAAGTAAAGAAGATTGTATTTTGAAAAATGTTTATTTTATGAATATAGAATAAAACCTTACATATCTTTGGTTCTGAATTTCGAATAAATATTTAATCAACACCACAATTCATTGATTGATTTATATTCTCATTCCCGTAAATTAGTTGTATTAAATTACGAGAAAACGTCAAGGTGAACGCGTCATAAAAGGATTTATGCTTTCATTCAGAAATATCCAAATCAGAATACTTAGTAATAATATCAATACCCCTTATTAAAATACCCGAAATATCTGTTAGGAAAAAGTTTTTTTTTTAAAACGCATAACGACTGCAGAATGATTTTCTTATAATGCTACTATGTAAAATAACAACTGTAAAGACAAAGTTTTTAAAAGCATATAACAACTGCAAACTGATATTTTAAAATCTTGAGACACACGTGCTAGGGTGATTGTACTAATTTTGCATTTTCGAGAATAATTTCACAATCGTCTTATAATAAATAATATAATATTATGAAAGCAAATGTCATCTCTCTATTGTTTAGTAGTACCTGATATCCCTTTGTTTATAATTAATTAATATAATTAATATAATTAAAATAGGTGGCTATTGACCTTGAACTCGACATATGATTATTCATTCGCAGTCCTACAGGAAACATGTGTAGTACTGTAATAATCATATCAAAATACCCGAGAAATTTATTTAACCGTTATAATAGACATTTTCTTCCCCGATTCATGTGGCTTGCTTATTTATAAAGGTAACGAGCATTGCAGAAAAAAAAATCATACATTGTAACCTAACAACTTCCCTACTTCTAATTAATATTGGCTGTGCTGGAATGTAAATCTTGCTTATTTTAGTCGATAAAATTATTAGTAATTGATAACAATCGCAAGATGAAAAACAAAATGAAATGAAAATATTGAGATCAACACAATGCTATGACATTTCCCTGCGCCCCCCTCTAAAGTCCCTGTTTCCCCTGTTCCCCCTTCCCATCGCTCTTCCCCCTGAGTTGTGCTCATCAGACCAGTCTCCTTGAGAACCACCACCACCTCCATTAAACCCACTGTTACGTGGTCCATTATTAAAGTCACTATCATCTGGTCCTTGGTTCCAATTCCTCTGACTTGCGATTATTAGTAAATAATGTTAAACAATAAATAAAATCGACCCATTAAATCAACAAATTTAGCCCTACTTGTCGTATATCATCAAAAATGCCTGGGAGATGGTCATATTGTTTGGCCAAATGTGGAACCCCTCCCAATGCCATCCATTCTTTTCCGACTGATGCGCTGAATTCTTCCCAATACTCAGTTCCTTTCAAACTCAATATCTCAATACAGACCACGTGTCCAGAACCTCCATATCGTGGGTTAGCAATGCTTCCAGTTCCAAGGTAGGCATCACTGAAAAAGCAGCCAAAATCAATTATGTCTACAAATATATTAATGCACCCTATAAACTTTTTTTGAAAAGTTGTTACCGAGAAACAAATCAATAAATACAAAATTACGAGTACAAACAGAGTTACAGTTTTACATCTAAGGTTTTGAAAATATTTTCAAAAATCCTTAAAAAATGTTAAATTTGCCCCCTCCCCCAACTTTGCTGGCCTAGCTCCGAGAATCATTTTTTGACAAAGTCAAATCTATAGTCATACCTGTTCTAGCTAGGCAAATAGTTTTTAGAAGATGTTTTTGAAAAAACTTATCTCGGTATTGCTATGCAAACATTAACCCCCCCCCCCTGCCATTGTTGCCCCACCTTGGATGGATTTACCGAAGTTAACGCTATTGCCATTTGCTTATTGAGATGATGTATAAAGATTCTAAAGATTTGTATATCCATATTACTTTGTTAAACTTCGACCCAATTGTGGCCATACCCTAGCCCCGGAGATCACAATTTTAACACACTTGAATGTACGCTTCTTGAAATTGGTTCTACACAAGTTATAGCTATTAATTTTTAAGAATAAGATTTAATAAAAATACAACACATTTTCAATAATTCTTAATTTTCTCCTTTTGAAAAGGGGTGTGACCGTTTAATTTTTTAAAACAAATTTAGATATCCTGTACACAATCATGCTTTCTGCAAAGTTTGGTTAAAATTTCTCTAGTGGAAGGCATGCCCTTTTGTTACGTAGTCGTAGTTATGAAAATAAGATGAATCCCATGTTATTAAAACTTTCATCAAATAATAGCAAATGCTTAATATATATTTCATAGAGAGATGTATTACATTATGTACAAATTAAAATATACCTATACGTCATGAACCGCATTTCGAGCGAAACGTTCAAAGGATATTGTTTTTTCGCCCCAAATTGTTTCACTTGTTTAACCACGACTTGTATGATTTTCTTTAATCGACTATAATCACCCTCGTAATCGAACACAAACTCCATGTCATATACCTTTGCGTCGTCTAAATGGTTTCTGAAGTAAACAAAATAAAATAACAATTTCAGTTTTACAAACGATCTCTCTCAACCTTATACCCTTTTTGAATACAGTAAAACACGCTTATAACGAAGTCCCAGGGACGGGCAATTTAACTTCGTTATAAGCGTAATTCGTTATAACCGTCAAGTTTACAACATGAAATAGAGACTTGGGGAATGAAATTCACTTCGCTGTAAGCGTCAATTCATTTTAAGCGTGTTCGCTATAACCGTGTTTTACTGTAACAGGAACAGGTTTAATGATGATTTGTTATTTAAAAAGTTGATTTCATATTAAAGTCATCTGTAGGCTAATTTTGTTCTGAAAATTGCTTCAAATCTGGGAAAATATGGTATGTTATGCATTAACATTTTTATGGATCTTTTGCAACCCATAAACCGAATTCAAGTTATGCTATATGTGTTGGTTTACAAAAAATAGTAACCGCATGCATCTGTATTCTTGTTTAGAAAATGGATACCACCTGAAATGAATAGCATTTGGAAGTTCCTCATATATCTCTCCTCTTGGGTATAAGATATGTTTGAGGGTATGGAAGGAAACCCATTGAATGAAGGGGGCACACCAATCACCGGCTCTGATGAATGGGCTGACGGTTCGCAAAGTTTCCTGCGATATGAAGTCGTAAGCATTTTTGATTTTATAAAACCAGTGGCTTACAACTTTTTCAGTTTCTTGTGTGCGAACTTTGTTAAAAGTTCTCACCCACAGTTCATCGTTGGAAAGATCAAAAGGCAAAGAATTAAATGGGAACCAAAATATTTCAACAGCCCAATTGTTTTCGATGATTTCCTGCAGTTTGTCTTTCGAATAAAAAACGTCGTGCATACTAGGATATGAGGTTCCCGTTTTGACGATTACCTCAGGGTCCATCTGCAAAGCAAATGGCGTAGGTTTATAGTGATGAAACAATTGCTTTAAAAAAGGACATTTTATATGGATCAATGAAAGGTCTTTTTTGGAAATTCTTTATCATTATCTGGAAGATTATTTTTTTTTAACTTTCAATCGCCAAACGGTATTATAAAGGCCTGTATATACTAAGACTCTAATGTGACGGTGATATAGTGTTTTTCTTGTAAATGAATGTGTATTTCCTTAATTTGCCTAAAGTATTTTTTTCGAATTCCAAGATATTTTTTTTATGATCTTGTTACCAACAGACTGTTCTTTCAATTAATAAAGATATCCCATTCACCGCAAATTTTAAATGACAAATGTTTTCATATAAAATTTTATGTACTCTGCTCTGTATGACGAAATATTGCAGTTTGCTTAACAGTTAAAAAATGCTCTCATTTTACGATATCCATTTCTATACTTTCTCAGTGCTGATATATATATATATATATATATAGAGAGAGAGAGAGAGAGAGAGAGAGAGAGAGGGAGAGAGAAAGAGAGAGAGAGAGAGAGAGAGAGAGATCAGACCCAACCTAACAGAAAGTAAACCCTAACTAAACCCTGGGTTTACTTTTTGGGTTTACTCTACTTTACTTCGGGTTTACTAGAGTGGACCCAGAGTTAACCAAAAGTAAACCCAGAGTGGACACAGAGGGTAAACACCGCTAGAAGTATACCCCTGAAAGCAGACGCTAACTGTGTATTCGGAATATACAAAGGGTAAGAATTACAAGCAGTAGGATGGAAAAATAAAATACTGGTCTGCTTCACATTTCAGTGCATACAGTTGACCTTAGAAGCAATTTCAAAGTAAACCCAAAGTAAACTCAAAGTAAACCCCTAGTGGACCCAAATTTTCAAAAAGAAAACCCAGAGTAAACCCAATGTAAACCCAAAAGGTAAACCCGGGGTTTACTTTTTGGGTTTACTTGGGGGTTTACTCTGGGTTTACTTTTAGAAAATTTGGGTCCACTTGGGGTTTACTTTGGGTTTACTCGGGGTTTACTTTGGGTTTACTTTGAAATTGTTTTTGAGGTCAACTGCATTCCATGAAGTGTGAAGCAGACCTGTATCTTATCTTATCATCCTACTGCCTGTGATTCCTGCCTCTTGTATATTCCGAATACACATGTAGCGTCTGCTTTCAGGGGTATACTTCTGACTAGGTTTACTCTCTGTGTCCACTCTGGGTTTACTTTGGGTTTACTCTGGGTTTACTCTGGGTCCACTCTAGTAAACCCGAAGTAAACCCAGAGTAGACCCAGAAAGTAAACACAGGGTTTAGTTGGGGTTTACTTTCTGTTAGGTTGGGTCTGATCGGGACTGTATATATATATATATATATATATATATATATATATATATATATATATATATATATATATATATATATATATATATATATATATATATATATATATTAGGTACGAATTAGAGTATTTGGGATGCCCATGTATTTATGATCTTAGTTTGGTTTTTTTTTAGTTTAAACAATATTTTATTATGTAAAAAAATATCACATAATAGGATTGGGCAGCAGGCAATCTGCCTATTTGAGCCCTCTCCTTTGGGTTTGGGTTTTGGAGTTTACTCTGGTGTTAGGTTGAGTCTGATCGGTAATATATATATATATATATATATATATATATATATATATATATATATATATATATATATATATATATATATATATATATATATATCTTAGATACGAATTAGAGTATTACGGATGCCCATGTATTTATGATCTTATCTTTTAAAAAGAATAGCATACCTGAATTGTAACGTCATAGACTACGCCAAAACAACCAAAACCAGCTGAAACTGCCCTAAAGAGTTCAACATCACCACCATCTCCATCTGCACTGTAGGTCCGTAGTTCACCATTTGCGTCAAAAACTCTCATCCTTACCAAGTTGTCACTGACACAATGTACGTCTTTGCCCACGCCCTAAATATTTAACATACATTTAAGCATAGAATGCTTACTTTTGAACATTGTCAGTCGTATACCAATTCAGGCCGCGCAGATAAATTGAACACCGCGCATTAGCACGGTATGATAATTTATCTGCACGGCCCGGTATTTTATAATTATAGGAACGACGATATCCAACAATTAGAATTCAATAATTATACATTTTTGTCTATGCTTTAATTCTTTACACTCTTGAAACCGAACAAACACGTATTCGATAAACATACCTGTCACCATACTTTTAATAAATACATATATCGCCGCTTTAAAGCAATTATTTACGCTTTTTATCGGAAATATAAATAGTACATGTTAGAATAAGACTTGTAATAATTTTTTCGAATTTAAAACAATAGGCAAATATGCCTAAATTTTCAACTATTTGCACTCCAAGTACACCACCTGGTAGTTATAATAAAATAATTTTACATATACTGTTTATCGGTGAATTTGGTTAGCCAATAAATATTTAATTATTAATAAGTCTATTTGTATTATAAAGACTTCAAAAACTGTTTTGTTTTAATAAATAAATATGTATGTGAATAACCAGGGTATCTAAATCTTTTCATTGAAATTCCTGAGCAGAATAAAATAACAAGACAAATATACACCCCCACTCCCAGCCATAACACTTGCCTTACATATAGGTGGCATAAAATATTATACAAGATGACAGCTAATGTTGTTTTTTTTCGAAATATGCAGTTAGATTTTCTTCCGTGCAAGGAGACCTTTTTTAAAAATTCTCTATACATTTACACTAAATGACCATGCTTTTTGCAACACCCTGCATTAAGAATCTCAATCCAAAACAATATATGAATGTTCAGGCCTCGCCCTAGATTCAGAACCGCTGCCTCGGGGGACATGAAATTAAATAGATGAATTTAATAGAGGACTTCCTAGTTAACATAATTATGAAGTAAAAATTTCTTACAGATGTTTGAGAGAAAAGAAGAATATTTTTAAACATTATATGCACAAACACTTTATGGCCATATTGTTCCCCCCCCCCTCCAAGCCCCTGATCCAGGGGCCTTGAAATTCAAAATATAGGTAGAAAACATCAGGGACATCACTTCCGTAAAAAATATATATAGGTGTAAAAAAGAATATTTTCTAAGATCTAATGCATTTTTACTATATGGCCATATTGACTCCACCCTAGATCCTGAACCCCTGACCTAGGGGGCATGGATTTTACAATTTTGGTAGAGGTCTTCATGGACATTGAAGCCATGCATTAAATTTTTTCCTCACATGTGTGGGAATAGAGTAGAATCTTTTTGAAAATTTGGCTTTTGGAAACGGAAGACCTTAATAATAATCAGAAATAAAAAAATTAAAATTCGTAATTATTAGGTATTTAATAGATGTTATGATTTTAGTTATTGAATACAATTTTGTACTGTTATATTACAGTACTATTAAAAGACTTACATGGCAGCCAGTCTGGGCAACGCTTACTACTTGGACTAAATCCAAAATGACGTTAGCGTTGAGGCTAAGCTTTTGCTTAAGTTGGAATGTTTTGAGATCACCAGTAGTTACACCAGTCATAACATCCACTGTTCTCTTATCCAACTGCAATTCATTTTAATTTATTGTGCATGTATACAGCAATGATTATATAGAATGCAGTTTTCAAAATTAGAGGAAAAAAATATTATGATAAGTTTTTATATAAGAGAAGAGCTTATGGCAAGATGCAGGGGAAATTACTTTAATATGATAGTGAAGAATAAAACTTGAAACATTTTCTATATTTTATTGAGATAGAATTTTTGTAAGCACCATATATGTGTAATTTTAAGGTCTGATTTTAACGTACGTCTGCTCTGATGTTTGATTTGTTTGGGTAGTCGCTCTTCATGTGTTTAGTGTTGACACAAATTTGACGGGTATCAGCGAACACAGGCGCCCAACTATGGCGAGCACCGGCACACCGGATGACAACTTTTTCTGCTGCAGCTGCCTTAATAACTTTTGACATTTCTTCTTTGGTTTTCGGAGAACAAGAAATAACACTGCTTGTCTGATTTTCCGCCCAGTTTTGAAAATGCTCCGCAAAGAATTCAGGCTTGCTTCCAACTCTATTCTGAAGCTGTTTGATTATTAGATCAAGGGATTCAGACATCTGAAATAATAGTAATGTTCATCATCCAAAAATCACTCTGATATAAAGATGGGGACCTAAAATGTTCATTTATTTTATTTGTGACCCATGTCACATGCCAAATAGGAAACAATTTTTGCTAAAATTTGACAGGAAAATTGATAATTTGAAAAAATCAAACCAATATTTATAGTTTATATTATGATTTTATTATGTTTTTTATAGTATAAAGTTAGACAAATGTAGTAATTATGAAAATAAAATTTAAGTCAAAATTTAAAAATTATTGTTTCACTGATGGCTTTGAAGGCCAGTTCACAATGAACACAACAACAGTATTACATATTTTGGAGCAAAGAAATAGTAATTAATTTTTATTTAACTTGTATGAAATATAAGCTAAATATGCCATAATATATCGATAGAAATATCAAATTAGTGTTAAAATATGTTTTCAGAACATCTTGAATCTATCATAATAAACAAACTATCCATAGAAGTTTGCTCTGCGCTGAAAATTAGGAAGCTAAAGTCATTGTACTCTTAAACTTGTGAGGTATGAAAATTGACGTTCATTTTCTTCTTGAAAACCTTCCGCCACAAAATTTAGCTCCTTCCTAAACTTTGTAAAAATGTATTTTTTTAGAAGCAATATATTTGATAAAGTTTATTGGCATTGTTAAATATAAATATACTAATAGAATTAATATGTGATGCAGAATTTTCAGACTAGAGGTGACCCAACAAGACTACCAAAAACCTAAGGAGCAAACCTCTTTAATAGAATTAAAAAATATTTTTTTTTTCAACTGACTTTTGGAAAACATACATAGATATCACTATCATTTTTACTTTTGAACATTAGGTGCAATGTAATAATAATGTCAATCATATGGTGTATAAAAATTAAATACCATTTTTTTTTACTTATCTATTTACCCTGATAGCTTTACGAATCGGCACATCTCCAGGAAAAGGTAACTCCTTAAAATGAAGGCAAATTTTAAGTTTCTTTTTCTGAACTAAAAAAATAACTTTATAGAAAACTTAAAACATATACTCAATATAAAACACAGTTAACATCTTATAGTTCGTCAGAGAAATATGATGTAAAATGGAATCAATCGAAATTAATTTACTGATTGAACATATCATACAATGGTAATGTGACATTCAGGTTAAATGACCAAATTTATCTTTTCACTTTTTTACCTGGATGTTTTCAATATTTATTAATGCCACTTGTTTTCCTTTTAACCCGTCTGCGTCTAGCAAACTGTGACCTCTCACTTGTGTCCCAGGTTGCATAATTGGTATTATTCCATCCTGCATACATTTTTTGATGCTGTCTATTAGTTGCTGTTGATTTTCTGGTAGGTGTGTACGTTCATCCATTGCTTTTAAGACAAAAGATCGATACATAAAAATACGTTTTTAAAGATGAAGTTACCACAATAGCGTTGTACGCCTCTCTTTTCTTAATTAAGAGGAAATTCAATATACAATCATGTACAATTAATTACCAATGTTGATTTTATGAATAAAATGTTTCCAATTCCTTTTAATGAAACATAATTAAAGAATTGTATAAGTGCGCTTTAGCGCATGCAATGAAATTAAAATTTTATGAATAAAACTGAAGTAAGGTATAACAAAGTATTCTCCCTGGCTTCCGGTAATCCCAGCCTATTTAAAGAATAAGATCTCGCGAGATACACAGCTACTTCCCAAACCTTGCCAAGATGTTGCACTTTATTATCATCAATACAAATAAAAATGTATAAAATGACAACAATTAATAGTACTTGTACACGCGTTTAGTCAAAAGCACATTTGCAAATTACTATAATGCAAACAATACGAAATCTGTATTTATAAGACATATCCATGGATATTCATGGAACGTGCATTTAATATTGACTGTTTTAAATATATTACAGAAAAATTTATGTCATTACAAAATCGTCGACAATTGTCAGATTATTACAAAGAATTCCCGGAACCATATGTTTAAACATGATATACATGTACAAGATATTTGTTTAAAAGGGAACAAAAAAAAACCCCGCATTTTATCAATTTTAAACAAAAGCTGTTCAAGGTATGCACGCGACCAAAAACAAACCGAAATCTTTGGCTGTAATAATTAATATGTTTTACGGTGCGACCGTTGGGGCGAGCACAGCATGTGATCAAACAATGAATTATAATAAATTAATAAAATAAAATTAACAACGTGAAATTTGAATGCCAAAAAATAAAACATACCTATTTTTCAGTAAATTTTCATTATTCATAGTTTATAAGATTTGTTATAATTTATTTATTTATATGTAGAACAATAGTTTAATCTCAGATACAATGTTGTTAAATAATAAAGATTTTAATATATAAATATTCATTGCACTGCATCTCCTTTTTTAAAGTGATTGTGATTATGATTGATTGATTGATTTCCCCCTTTTTTTGCAGTAGACATTTTTTCTTAAACTTACATATAAAACTTGACTCATCGTAGAGCTCCCCCCATGCTAAATTTTTTTTTCATTTTTGTCAATTTATACATAGAATATCGACTTACCATGGATTTGCCCCTCCACTTAAAAAAAAATAATTAATGTTTAATTTTATTTTTAATTTACACTTAAAAATATTTGCTCATCATGTCAAAAGAACATGGTGTTGTCCACCCCCCCCCCCCCCCCCCCCGCATGTAATAAATGGAAGTGAAAATAAAGAAACCATTGAACTGCTAAAGAGCTGAAGGATTAGAATTTTCATGATTTATTTTTCTTTTGCTTGCAAAGATTTTTTGGATGAGGCTGCCATCCACCAACCCACCCCCTTTAAAAAAGGGCGCTGCTACGTATAACGTTACGTTTCAGGAAATTACCGTGATTATAGTGAATAAAATATTTGTGAGCATTCATCCAAATTAGTGCAATTTACAACTGTTTCCTGTATCTGAAGAAATGTCCTTATTCGTCAGCTGTTCTTTATCTTAGCCTTTGCAAGATTTTAAGAGGATTTTGGTCATTTCAGCAGATTTACAATAACTTCAATTAGAGTAATTTCCCCTTATCAGTGCTTATTGTGACGTCAAAGCTGACGTTGGTTAAGTGTCGTCTTACTCTTTAAAACTCCCCTGAGAAATAAAAGTATGCGAAGTATACTGTTTTATTTACTTAAAAAGCATGATGTTCTTAAAATTACACATCTTATAAGCTTTTCAAAGGTTTTACTTTGATTCTCGGGAGAACGTGATGTTGGAACGTGAGGTTAGAAACCATTGGTACTATGAATTGTGGGTCAAAATTTACTGACTCCGAAAAAATATATCGGATCAATGTGTAAACGTTTGTGACGTCACACGATTATTTTTGATTGAAAGTGTACTGAGGTGAACTTTAGAGGTAACATTGACTGTATGTCGCTTACATCGTTATTGTTTTTACTGTCTAAATTTGTCTTGCTGATTCTCGTGAGAGTGTGAAGTGATAAAAATTGCCATGATTACAGGGAACTACTGGGACGATTAAAACGATGCATTACTGGTCCGATTTACTGACGCCAAAAAAATCCGTTGAATGAATGTGCAACTAGTCCGAATTTTCTATTCACACACGCCTTGCCGGTAGAGCTCGCTTCGCGCCGGCGCTGCGCGCCGGCGAGCTGCGCTCGCTAAAATTGCATAAAGTAAGAGTATGTCGAGTCGTATGAAAAAAAAGTACAAGTACATGTCACAAAGAAAATAGTCTTATTTGCAAATAGGAATGACTTTTCATTGATACTGGTGAAGTACGAAAGCCTATCAGTACCATTTATAAAATGCGTAATAAAGCTCAAAAGGCATTATATATAATTATGAAAAAGGCGTTGCATCGCTAATTAAAGCATTATAAAGTTTATCAAAAAGGCGTTGTAACGCCAAAAGGTCGTTGTAACGCCAAAAGGTCGTTGTTACTCCTTTCTTTCTGTGGGATGTGCGGCCTTTTTGTACAATTGCGAAAAAAATGTAAACATTTATTAAACTGGTTTGTTTTTGCCCCAAAACGGCTAAAACTGTTGTCTAATGAAGAAAAAGCAATAAATACGGGGTTCTACATTCTGTTTTGTAAGCAACATACGCAAAAAGGACAGGACAAGACCTTTTTGGGAGTTGATTTTAATCAACTCTCCTATGCAGTTACTCAGACAAACCGAAAATGAAACAGTGTTTGGACCTCAGCACAAATCATTGCTGCTGACAAGACTTAATTCTTGAAAATAATTGATAAATTCGATGTAATGTATGCAAAAGCATTGTTTTTTAAGGAAACTTATTTATGAATACATTGAAAATAGTCAGATTCTAAATGGTACGAACAATTTAAATATTTTTTGTAGTCGTATGTATTCCTACGCCAGAGTTCAATATAGTCTCGTTCAACTCGACGCTGGGCTGTCTCCGTAAATCCTGCAGACTAATGTTGGTGGTTTAAAACTCTGACAAAATATGGAGGAGGTTTATTGGTATCCTATCTACGACCAATTGTTGAGAAAAAGGTTGAATTTTAAACACTAATATAGTTATTTTGCCTCAAAATAGGGTACCCTGTTTTTATCTGTCGGCGTGGGATCTACTTTAGAACAAGTAAAATCCAGTCTATACTTAGAACAAGGAAATAAACAAAAATAGATTATTGAGTCTTTTTATCAACTGTCCGAAATATCAACACATTCTTTGATTTTAAATGTTAAGTTCTATATTCAAATCAACATTAACTGCTCCTGCTTTAGTTTAGTAAATATAAAAGGAAAAGAAGACAAACTTACCGTGTTGACAAAATATTCGTTATTATTAAACTGTCCGGTATTTACGCTATATAAACGATCCTGCTCTGAATGTGATTGGATGACAGGAACAATTTCTATTCATTAATTTCTATTCATTATTTTCTATTCATTTAAGAAAAAATACTTCCGTCGTAATAGTATACATCGCAATTTGAAAATTGCCTTTTTTTCAAATTGAGTTAAATATGGTTACCGTATCAGATCTGCGCACTTTAACAGCTGTTTGAGATAAAAACCATGGTATACCTGAACTTTCAAATAAGATATGATTTTGAAAAAATAAATGAAAAATATACATTTAATGCTTTATATTAGTTGCTACAAATTGTTAATATCTTATTTTTATGCTAAAATGATTTTGATTTTGAAAATAGGGACTATTGTATGCAGGGTAATTTTCGCCCCATGTAGTTTTCGACCCTCTACACTTGCAAACAGTTTCGCCACGTCTTGAATTCGCCCAGACCCTTATTTTGGTAAAAGAGAGATCATTTGAGACATTTTCCAGTCTTAAATTCGCCCGCTGACAAAGAGGACGAAAGGGGCAAAAATAAAACCGGGGTTAATATTTCCCTGTTTATACAGTATGTTTAAAGCTTTCTGATTGTGCTTTGATACCAATGGTTACAGGATATATATTTTTTGTTCCTTTAGAGCTCACATAAGAACAATCTTTTAAAATCTTCCTCTCAAACATCATCAAGCCAAGGTGGGCCGACAAGAAGTATCCTCAGGTAGCATAGGTAGTTTGTGCAATCCATGATTCCCTGGGTTGAGGTTGAGCCACATCCGGGAATCAATTTCTTTTATGTTTTTTAAAGTATACACACATACGCATGTGAAAAAAAGTTGTTCACAAGAACTTAAATTATCTCACATCTGTTATTACTGTGCAAACATTTAAAGCTTAAAATGGGATCAAATTTATAAGATATGCAGACCGTTTAGATTTAAACTGTTCAAGACATGATGCATAAACTCTCATAACTAATATTGGAGTCTCTGGGGATGTAACTTTACAAAAATCAGTATAGAAATGTACACGTGTGGAGAAGATTTTTCAATTGTTCTGATCTCTTTAAGAACAACAATGATACTATTTGTAATAGCATCATATGTTAAAGTATCTCAATAGAGTTTTAATTCTTATAATTACAACGTTAACACTGAGATCCAAACGGGGTTCAAAATTTAATATAAGAATATGTGAAAAAAGATCAGATATAATTTAAAACAATTTAATAAGACATACTCTAATATTTACATTTGAAGATATGCTTCCTTATATGAACCTATGGAATATCGAAAACGTCACAATGATAACCCGACGCTAATCGCTTGACGGCTGTAATATATTGTAAACGTAAAAAAAGACACGTAACGTTATATCAATCGACCCTGAACAATGTGCTTTTCTCAAACGTAAATTGATAAAGTAAAAAATAAACAATGTAAAGTAATACACAGCAATGCTAAAAAATTCACCGGGATATGAACTTGGTTTGTACATGTACGTGATCAAATCGTCTGAGAAGCCCTTCGATCTTCACAGGATTTGATCAGGTGACCAATCAAGTTCATATCCCGTTGAACTTTTTTCTTGCTGTTTATCAAGATATATTTGTGTTAGACTTCATAAAACATGGTGGGTCGGATGCGTGATGTGGCACTTGGACCATTCTTTTTTATGCGAGGGTACTTTATTTAAATCAAAACTTGTTAGGTCATGTGAATGGATATTATATGTGTATGTTCCGAAAGAAAGAAAGACTGGACTGGGGACCTGCCCCATGTATGAAATCGATTTGAA
The DNA here is from genome assembly GCF_025612915.1 of Magallana angulata. Taxonomy (NCBI): domain Eukaryota; kingdom Metazoa; phylum Mollusca; class Bivalvia; order Ostreida; family Ostreidae; genus Magallana; species Magallana angulata. Next base: position 39,913,647 of record NC_069118.1, on the reverse strand, counting down.
TGACACACACACACACACACACCCACCCATGTGCATATATGCATTGGTTTGAAATCTTTAGCTTATTAGTTTTTTTGTACTTAATGATAAAATGTACATTAATTTTTTTTGTTTTTTTAAATTATGAAAAAAACTCCATTAAAATGAATTGGAATTGACAAAAGAATATCAATTTTTTTTTCAATTCAAAAATGGTTTTCTACGTGCGTCAAGTATTTCGAGAATAAAAAAAATCCCATACTCATAAAGCACTTTGCTTTGCGTTGACTTGGTCCAAAAGATCGTTGGCCCATAAGATATGGATATAGAAGGGATCTGGGTGTATAATAGATTTGAACACATTTTGATATTTTTTTTCAATATGTTTTGTCTTTATTTGGTTTAGGATTTAGAAATTGGTAAAAATGTCTTGAAATGTAGTCAGTTATTTCATAAAATATTGAATATACTGTAGTAACATGCACCATTTGATCTTAAAATATACTCATTTACAACAGTTTTTAAAATGATTTTGTTGTTTCCGGGATTTTTTTACCCACGAAATCTGAACTTCTCATTAGTAATATTGCCCACGCATGTTAGTTTTTGAAAATTGGAAATATGACCCAGAGGAATCAAATGTACCCTTTACAATTTTTTTTTCAGAAGGAAAATCATAAATTATGATACGTAAAATGATACAAGGAAGATAGAGATGTGTTTTGATACAACTGTAACGCTTAAGGAAATGGGTTATTATGTGGATTAGGTCATAGGAACAATGCCAGGATATCTGTTACGGATGCAAAACGTGTTTTTGTTCAAATCATGCAGAAAATGCATGTTGTATTGCATTCTCTCTCTCTCTCTCTCTCTCTCTCTCTCTATCTCTCTTTCTCGATGGATCGATCGATCGAAAATCATGTACACGTTTATTTATATACATGTATTGTGATGAAATATAATGCACAATTTTTAATACGCTATTGCTTTCCACTGCCTATGTTTGACAATTTACATAATTTATCTAACTGCGTTAAAATTCAGTGTATTAACCTTTAATATATAACATATTGTGGATCTTGAGGACCCTCTACATTGTATGTAGTTGCCAGTATGGTAGGAAGGAAATGAATGCAATTTACTATCACTTCCGAAAAAAGAAATCATATGCATTACAATTAACAAATACGATTCGATTTGTTTCTGTTTTTAAGGTATTAACCCAAATCTAACGCACTTTGAAACATAATATAAAGTATGATTTAATGATATTCACTTTAAATAATTTTGTCTTTCAAGTATTATTGAAACTAGTTTTTGTGATCGATCACAGAGTTGTGTATGACTGTTTAATGCATCCGGCAAATTTTTTTTAATTTGCGCACACATCAATCCTCGCACAACTTACTTATTAAATAACTAGGCAGTGACAAATTTATGTAAATCTTCAATTACATGTTCAGTAATTAAATCTATTATTCATCGGTCTTGAGATCGAAACAATTTTTTATTTTACATTTGTGTTAATTTCTTTCGGAAGTACACTTCCCCTACTAAAAGTAAAGTTATTTCAGTCCTTTATATTTTTGAAAGCATCACACGTGTGCGCTTTATCCTATTTAAAGCATGTTGTACTTAGCGTTACATGAAAAACATTCCATGATGCTGACAACTGATCGTTAATCCCCTCATTCTTTTAAAAGGAATTTTTGTTCGAAGCTTTGCCTGAAATGCCAATAAGTTGTGATTGAGCTCCAGTTGACTGATAAATGCATATATAACAGTGAAAAGCAGCTAGAAACCATTTTAAAGATCCAAGGGATATCGTTTCGAACCCACCGAACGACACATTTTTATATTTGAAATAAATTTAGGGAACTAGAATAAAACAGATCATTACGAAACTAAGGCGATATAAATTGGTAGATAATTCATGTATATACAATGTACCATGTTACAAATAATTTATAAGACAATCTACAATCAGCATGTCTATCAGCATGACTGTATCTAATATACTTTTTACTAATGAACACAAAACACATTATCATTGAACCCCTGTTCTTTATTAATCGTTATTTATGTTTTGGAATTTCAAAATTTGTCTGAATATAGATTTACATCTATTAATGTGTGCATAGAAATATTTTAAGTCTCAATAAGTCTGTAAGAATTGTGTGTGTGTGTGTGTGTGTGTGTGTGTGAGAGAGAGAGAGAGAGAGAGAGAGAGAGAGAGAGAGAGAGAGAGAATCAATATTTCAAATTATATTGTATTTGCACGGATTTAGCACTAAAATTTTCTTTTACGTTGTTACTATAAATATATTTTTGGTTTAATTGTGAATACCGGATAAAGGTGTCATTTTTGATTCCGTCTAATGTGCATGTTTCGAACATATCAAACATGTTATATATGATAGACATTTGCTTTAAAAAAAATTATCGATAATTTTTTTTATTTATGAATCTCATTTGTAAGGTGAATAAGATAACTTCCTTTAGAATTATGAATTCCGATAGTATTTTAACAAAACTCCAGAAGATTTCAAATTCCAATAGGAAATTTTTTTTATTGTTGGAAAACTACTTGCCTGAATAAAACTCATCAAGTAAATTTTCTCTTTTTAGAAATATTATTTCTGTGGAAATTTCTTAAAAAACAGAAGTCATTTTCGACATATCCTGTAGAAAATACACATCTTGCATGGAAATTATTATTTCAACATGAAATATTCAAATTCCAAGGTATAAATATCACCTCTGAGGTAAAACACATTAATTTAAAAAGTGGTATTATATATTTAATGCATTGGTCTATCCCTTTGAGAAAAAAAAATGGATACATACGAAACTTTAAAAATGCAACGTTGACACTTGCAGAAATTTTGAATTCATGGAAGTTATATTTCTATTTTTTAACCATTGATTAAAAATATCTTTACTGTCTTATGGCAATCTGCCTTATTTTTTTCTAACAATAATGTATTGGAAAAAAATTATATCCAACAGTTAATTTTTTTTTCACCGAGAAACCAACACGTTGTACTTTTTTTTATTCCCAGTCGACAGAGCATACACAGTTAATATTTCATTATCAAAGCATTATTCGTCTGATTATCAAAGCATTATTCATCACCACGAAAACATATTACTTCAATGATTGGACACAATTTGCAGTTTTTATGAACACTTTGAGTTCATCTGTCTGCGACAAAAATGTTCAGAAATCAAATTACACAAAGGACTAGTCAATAAATAGAATTTTCACTGTATTACCTGTTAAAATTCATGTTTAAGGGTTTTTTTTGACTGTAGATACAACTTATGTATGATTAAAAAAGAAAGAAAAAGAAAACAAACCTCAAATATGTTGTTGATTTTATTTTAAAATACTATAGCAAGACAATAATAATGAGATTTTATACGATTGTCGCTAGAAATAAACTAATTACAAAAATAATCTCCATTTACTATTCCTGAATCAGCTGTTCGACTTTTTTTTTTTCTATTTAAATACAAAATGTAGGGCTGATAACACTTCAAATTCGCCATGAACGGCATTTTGAAATTCATTTATATGTGTTCCTGTCATTTGTTATTTTCTGTTCTCCACAAAAAAATATTCAGTACCAAATTTATGTTTAAATTTAGAAATAAAAGAAGAATTACTATTTTAAACCGTAAAACTTAGAGGAAGCAAGCAATATATACATTTTTCCCTGTAATAAATAATAAATGCATGCTGATAATTTTTTAAACCTTCTTTTTAATCAATTTTATTTTTAAAAGAATTAATACCAATATTTACATTTTCTAGCGTCTCTGTTTGAGATTATACCTTGAATTTTGTATATGATATGTAGTCCAATAATTTCACTAAAGCAGCAAATGCGGTATTATTGGACGCAAGTGTCAATAATTAATATTTAGTCTTATAACTGTTAACAATTATACAAACATAAGTTATAACAAATCGTTGTTTAAATATTATGAGGTGATAATTATGGTCAGGCCGTGATCAAATCTATCATGAAGCTCTTCGGGTTTTATTGGTTCGATCACACCCCATCCACAATTACTCAAAGAATAATTCCTTATTCCTTAAATAAACAGGGCTTTCCGCGAAAAAAGAAAAACAATAAGAAAAAAACGTACAACTCTACACGGATATGGACTGTAAAAGCGCAAAGCAATATTTATCTTGCAAGCTCAAATACAACGGATACACGAAAAATCACGCACGGTACACGATTGAGCACTATTGGCCTGTCAACAATAACGTTATTACCACTGTACAATTGAGTTTGACGTCATGCATTTTTTACTTCCAGTAAATCGACCTCCTAGAAAGTCCAAACTTTTGTTGATAAAAATCTTATGAGTCAACTGAATAAACTGTGTTGATTAGAAAACACCCGCTTCTAATTTTCAAATGTATGCATAATTCGTAAATGCATGTAATTATCATGATACGAGACGATAAAAATATATATGTTGACATTAAAAAGCTAGATTATATGCTTAAATAATGACTTGCAATAGTCAGTTCATATCTTTTAATGTCTTCATCTTTTGATGTGTTCATCTAGGTTGCTTTTTTCCAAGAAGTTTTCGCATCCCCAAGTTTAGAAACATGCCTGATGGGTCTGCTCCTGAATTTGTCAGTTGACAATTAAATGCTTCAATTTGCATGGCCATTTTCTGAAAGAAAACAAAAGCAAAAGTAAAGTTCCATTAAAGTCAAGCTTGGTGATATTTTACTCGCACTTAGATGGTCTTAGAGATAAGAATTTTAAAAAAAACGTATTTGATTTATATCTTTATACATCATTCATGTGATCTTTATCCAAATTTCTATTATTTATTGTTGTATAATTCATAAAGACAAAAAATAACAACAACAAACAAACTAACAAGCAAACAATCAAACAAAAAAAATAATAATCGTCCAATTTTTTTATTCAAGCGGTGTAAACCAAAACCAATACTCTATTTTTACATTTTAAATTTTCTTCCAAATATAAGCTTAAGACTATTAGTGTCGGCAGCTTTACATCTTTGATATAAAAATTTAATTCAATATGTGATTAATAAACTGAAGTAATTCTTGTTGGCCTTGGTAAATAAGCGGTATATTTCATGCCAATACATGTAGATGAATATATTTCTAACAGAATAAAAATTGCATTTTTATAATTGAATTATTATATCGTACAATAAATCATTCGATATGTTTTCCTAGTAGACATCAATTTTTTGATTCATCTGTTTCAGGTCAATCGGAGAACAGCGTAAATTTTCTTATTAAACACTTTTAAAAAACATTAAAAATATCTACTAAACTCTGTGTTTTGTAGAAATTATCCATACACTTTTTTTTAGACTTACTGATCTGATGCTTTCAAATATGCCTTCAAGTTGGTCATATTGTTTGGCCAAATGTGGAACACCTCCCAAGTCGCTCCATTTTTGCCCGACGGCTTCGCTAAAATCTTTCCAGCTCTCAGTTCCTTTCAAACACAATACCTCAATACAAACAACATGTCCAGATCCTCCATATTTGGGGTTGGCAATACTTCCAGTTCCAAGATAAGCATCACTACAAAGGATTACAAAATGAAGAAAAAGCCAATTAATGAAGTGCTTATTTTACAAATGTTTATTAACAAATGCAAAATGCTAGTAAACCGATTACAAATCATATCCACGTTTACTGTGTTGTGTAATTTTTATAATTAATTTCATCAAAAATGTAGAAAGGTACCTGTATGTCATGAATCGCATTTCTAATGAAAGATTTAAAGGATACTGGTTCTTTTCCTTAAATATTTTCACATTCTCTATGACGACGTTAATGATATCTATTAATCTGGCATAGTCAGCTCTGTAGTCGAACACAAACTCCAAATCATAAACCTTCGCTTTTTCCAAATATTTTCTGCGGAAAAAAGATAGATCAAAACAAAAAAATTACTACCTAAAACCGACTTAATTAAAAAGGTGATCAATGGAATTTACATAGCTTTGTGCATTTTCAGGGGGAGCTCATATAAAATACCCTTCTGTTCTTTATTAAATCATCATAAATTATTATAAAGAGAGGGGTTGCAATACATGTTTTTGGCAAGTTAAGGTACTATCTAAAAATGTTATGTTTGCATTTATTTTTATGATACATGCCTGATTAGTTTAAGTAAAATCACCTAAAATGGACGGCATTTGGGATTTCTTGATATAACGGTTCCACTCTGTCTGGATATATTACATTTTTTAGGGTCAAGAAGGAGAGCCACTGCATAAGAGGGACAATTGGTTCATTGGCCGTGATGAATGGACTGACAATTCTCAGTGCTTCCTGTGTTATGTAGTCGTACACGTCCTGGGTCTCATAAAACTTCACATCTTCGACTTTTTCGATGGCCTCCGGACAAATCTTGTTGAATGTTCTTACCCAGATTTCATCGTTTGAGAGATCAAATGGAAGAGAGCTAAATGGAAACCAGAAGATTTCAACGGCCCAGTTGTTGTGTATGATTTCTCGCAGTTTCTCTTCTGAGTAAAATACACTGGCCATGCTAGGATAGAAGTTGCGCGTTTCTACGATTACTTCATGATCCATCTGAATTGCAAAATACAAATATATATCATAATCAAAGGAGGCTACGTGGTCAACAAATTACCAATCAGATCTGCCTTTTACTTTTAAATATGATATTTTGATCATAAATTATCATTTAGTAAAGACATTTTGCAAACATTTCAGCTTTAAAACCTAAACATTTCCCTTTATCTTTTTATACATAATTCTTCATTTAAAGGAGTTCAATATGGCCTTAAATGACTTAAATGGCCTTAAATTAAGATTTTTTGAACAGTGACACAATAGATGTTTAAAGTACACACCCTAACATATTTGTTTTAGTGTAAGTGGGAAAACCTTTCAAATTAAAATTGATGTTTTGATATACATGTATATGATAAATGAGTTTACTTTAATCGTCATGTCGTAAACTATTCCAAAACAGCCGAATCCAGCAGCAACTGCTCTAAATAGATCAATGTCTCCGTCTATTCCATCAGAACTATAGGTTCGGAGTTCGCCATTTGAGTCAAAAACCCTCATCTTTACCAAGTAGTCACTCAAGCAGCGTGTATCTATGCCAACGCCCTAAATGACCAGAATCCACAATATTTAAAATAAAGCTACAAATAATGCGAAAAACAATAGTTGAGCAGGTGTGTTCCCGTTTTGGTCGATCAGTGTCATCATACAATACGGCCCGTAGATATATCGTCTAAATATGCAAGTAGCGGTGGATTATTAAGTCCATAGTTCAAACATAGTACTTTATTTCGCTATCCATCAATAAAATTTCTCGAATTTATTTGATTAATCAAAAAATATTATACGATGTCTTTGAAGTGTAGTAAGGAAAAAAAACAACAAACAAAAAAAACCACACAAACAACAAATTTTGAATTTATTTGATTAATCAAAAAATATTATACGATGTCTTTGAAGTGTAGAAAGGAAAAAAAAACAACAAACAAAAAAAACCACACAAACAACAAATTTTGAATTTATTTGATTAATCAAAAAATATTATACGATGTCTTTGAAGTGTAGAAAGGAAAAAAAAACAACAAACAAAAAAAACCACACAAACAACAAATTTTGAATGGAATATGTCATAATTTGCTATTACTTTTATTTTGTCAGGTACTTTTATTCATGACATTTAGTTGGTTATTATTCTACATATGTATTTTAGGTATACACAAAACCAAAATTTTAATTAAAGACTGTGATTTTGAATATGTACTCCCAAAGGGTTCATCAACAAATACTTACATGACAGCCAGTCTGGGCAACGCTGACCATTTGGACCAGATCCAAAATGACGTTTGTGTTGAGGTTAAGCTTTGCTTGAAGTTGAAAAGCTTTGAGATCACCAGTAGTTACACCGGTCATTACATCCACTGTTCCCCTGTGCAACTGAAATCAGCAAAGAATTTTTTTTTGAATTGCACAAAACTTTAATGGTGTAGATTTGTTATCGTACGTGATTGAAGGATATAAAATGGAAAATAATCAAATAATCGTTCAGGTATAATACACACTTGTATTACAGACAGGGGAAGATAAAAACTATTTTTTTTTTCAAAAAAATATATCAAAAATTACTTGATAACGTAGTTCATAATAATGCAAAGCTATTTCACAATCGATACTTTCATTGAGCTTTCAAACATGGCTGTTTCTCCAAAATATTCATCGAAAACTATGCTATGGTTTTATCAATATTTGTGGACAGTAATTTTCGAGGATCTCGTGATAAAGACAGTAACAAGTATACTACGTTGAATCGTGGCCAATCATTTTATCGATACAATAATGTGTTGGATATTGCAGTTTTTAAACGTCTAATTGCTGATCAAATCAACAACGAAATCCAAGAAAATTGTCATTAAACGAATTTTACTATAATATATACTTACGTCTGCTATCCTGATGTTTGTTCGGCTGGTGTAGTCACTCTTCATATTCTCTGTATTGACACAAATTTGAAACGAATCAGCAAACACAGGCGCCCAGCTATGTCGGGATCCAGCACACCGGATTCCCATATTTTCTTCTGCGGCAAATTTGATGATAATTGACATCTCTTCTTTTGTTTGTGGGTAACAGGATAAAACAGTGCTCGTTTGATTTCCTGCCCAATTTTCAAAATCCTCTATTTCAAATCCGACCGTGCGTCCAACTCGAGCCCGAAGGCGTTCAAGTAACGCTGTTTGGCGTTCGAACTCCTGTTGAAAAATGCACCAGATTAAACATCGACTTATTCTTGTTGAAGAATATTCCCACCAAAATATGAAAAAGTAAATTATAGCAAATCGACAGTAGGGCGTATGAAAAAAAGTTAAAAGTTTACTCACTTTCTTGTCTTGCTTGATACACGTTTTGACCTTTTCATCTAATTTCTTTTTCTAGAAACCAAATGTATTTCTTTAAAACAAAAACAACATTGACTATATGCTTATAACATAAGTAGAAAATCTAGTATATCAAAGTATACATTTACTTATAATTGTACCTAAACGTTAAACGCTGAGGGGAGTTTAAAAAATGAAATTGAGAGAATAGGACGCGTTTAGTGAAACATCGTTGATCATTTATATATGACTCTAATGCTTTTCTAGAATTCTTACCATTCACCCCCCTCCCCCAATCTTCCCTTCACCTTATTACCTCAAGTTTTTCAACGTTTATGAAAGCCACTTCTTTTCCTTTTAACTCTTTTGCATCTAATAAACTTCTTCCTTTTACTTGAACTCCAGCTTGCAAAATAGGCATGAGTCCTTCTTCTTTGCATTTTTGGATACTCTCTTCCAATTGGTGACCATTTTCTGGTATGTATGTACGTTTGACGCAGGCCATCACTTCTAAAGTAATGTATGTAAAAATGTATTTATATACTGTTTAATACTAAAGTCCACTTAAACTAAAAATAAATATTTGATTATGTTATAAATGCTATTGTAAATACATGTATAGTTCAACTCATTGTTTTCCATGAAAATAATCATCTCCTCTTTTCTCTCTAAAAAGGGTAAATAATTAAAAGTTAAAGGATAAATATTGACTAAAATATCGATAAAATATTGTACATTTACTCTTTTTCTCTCAAATCCAAATGATCTTTTTGAAAAGATTTTACATTGCAATATTGCTATCCAGAATATTTTAAAAGTTCATGGGATATATGTTTAGTGTTTCATCAATCGGACCCTGTACAATTTTTTTTTCTTCAAAATACGTTGATATGGACCATATTATTCAACTTAAAAAAAAAGTTTAAGTGCATTTAACTGGTCTAAAATTCAACGCAATTTAAAAAAAACATCAAATTGCGTAATTTTTAAAAGTACGTTGTTACAGTGGTATTAAAATTAAAATACCAGGATAAATGAGTAACACATTTTCTCAGTATATTTTTGATATCGAGCCAATTATATTGTCTCAATTTATTAGAAGATAATAAAATAACTCTCCCCTTATTTATTCACAATTAATATTGTGCATGCAAAAAAACCCCACTCCTCCCCAAAATCTTTATTTAAACATTTGTATTTGAATTAACACTACCTAAAAATGGTTCAACACACGTTTAAAAAGAACGCTTCTACAAAATTTTATTTTCTTGTAAACTCCTTTGTAACCTTAACCATGGAGATCATGATTTGTCTACACTCTTTGAGGATGCTTCTGAAAAAAAAATCAGCTTTTCTGGCCACGTGAATTTTAAATTTAGAGAAATACTTTTTATAAAAATTGTATGTATTCCTATTTAAAGGTTAAGCTTACATTTTTTCATCACCTAATAAACAAACTTAACACTACAATTATTTAAAGGACGCTTTCAATCAAATCAGAAAAAAACCCGAATGGTTTTTAAATTTTCTAAAAGGTCAAAAACATGTTATTAATTGCTAATTAACACGTCTTATGAGAGAGCATGGCCCTTCATTTTAACAAAATTAAATTCCAATGAGGTAGGATAATATGTGTTGAGTTTGGTCAAAACAGGCATTGTGGTTCTTGCAAGAAAAGTTACATTTGTATTGTGTGTTAAAGGGAACGGACAAACAGAGCAACAGACGAAAGTCAGGCAAAAGGTGATTAGAAAAGCTTACCTGAGCTTTCAACTTATCCGGGCTAAAAGTAAGATGACAACATTTCATAACACTTCAAAGGCGTTATATTTGGATCAGGTTTTGAAAGTCGACCATGCATGTATAAAACCATAGCAAACATTTATTTTACCTAGTGTTGAGAATGAAACCTACACTAAGTATGTATTTACCAAATATCAACAAATATTCTTCAAGGAAACATATTGATATTCTATAAAAGCCCCTTCATCTCGTGGTTTGAGAGAAGTTTAAAGGATTTTATACGAACCTTCAAATAAAACCATTATCAATAATGCCTAAATTGACTCATCTTACATTAATGCAATATTTTGAAAAACAAAGCTGTGCTACTATACAATTTGACGGAACAATCATTATCTTTCTTTTAAAAACACTGCTTTAAGAAACCTATTTTGTTATATAACCCACTACGTATTAAAATAAAAACAATTCTTTTCTGCATAGTTTGAAGAGACAAGACACGGAGAAATAGATAGACAGACAATCCGACATGTAGATGGTCAATCAGGTAGTAATACAGGCAAACTGGCAGAGAAACCGACAAATACAGATAGACGGACAGACATACAAAAGCAGACAAATAAAGAGAGAGAGAAAGATAGAGAGAGATTACCTGATTCGTGTAGATTGTAACTTTTACTCTTCACTCTTCGATCGTGTCAAACAGTTTACACAAACTGCGCGATTTCGTCTCCTTATATAACTGCAATTTCTGCTTTATATCATCTCCTTCAAGGACGCCGGCTAAAACCGGCTATCATGTTGAGTCACATCCCCCGTAAAAATGCATTGTTACTCAAATTTTGATCATATTTTAAAAAGATTAAAAAATAAATATTTCTTCAAAGCAATAATTGATGCTGCTATTTGTTATTCATCCATTGCATAAGTTTATTGCAAAACTTTTGTAGTGCTTTTTTGAGCCCATTATTTTCCAGATGATTGTCTATGTATGTAAATCAAGATTCAGCAACACGTAGATATCGGTTAGGTACTGGGGAAGAATGATGCACAATCTTACATAACTGAACTACCACAACAACATATACATGTACATAATTAAATGATAGCGACCTTGAAAGCAGGAAGTCTCATGAAAATTCTTACTCAACAACCACAAGTAATTTTTCTGCTTACTTGTACAATTTTGAGATAGAAATCATTTTACGCTGCAATTCAGCATTCACTATATATAATATACGAAATAGTGTCTATTTTAAAAATCTAGTTACAACCAATAGACAATTAAACAAATGATTAGCCATAAAAAGTATTAGCTTGGTTTCGGAAGTTATAATTCAATTACTAAATGTTAAACATTAAGGTCATTTGTTCAAAGCAGTGCTCAACTTAATAAGTCAGATACGAATAAAGAACGGTTAAATTTGTCTCTGGACGAAGCTGAATAGCATTAAGATTGAAATACCCGTGATGGAAGTTGAGTGAAAATAAAGTTCGTGAGCACAAAATGAATTTTTTGCCATTCAGTTAACTTAATGCCGACTAAAAGGTTTGAAAAGGTGACTGAATAACTTGTCATTAAGTTACTTTTCAGTTACCATTCCGTTGTCACATTTCATTTGACCGAGTGGCAAGGGTATGCTATTAGTTACCTTTTAGTCACAATTCAGTTGACTGAAGGGAACTGCACAGTTCTATCCTTTGGTTTTGGGGTAGGAACTGATGCATCAGTACAAGAACGGGATGCAAGATTTGAAAATAAATTAAAATGACAGGAGGTTGATGGACACATTTCTTCTTATTCTTGAACGTACATGTATCTAGCTTTGGTTAATGTATAGAGCTAAACCGAAAGGTCAGCATAATTTACCGATAGAATACTTATATAATTATGTTTCATGCAAGACCTTTTTTTTTTAATGTGGCTAGCTATAGATTTTTCTGTTAATCATACATTTAAAACTATCATATACGATAATTGATGTTTTATAACAATTTTGTTTAATATATTTACTCTTAAACTTATAGCATAAGTATACAATGTTATGACTGTCTTAAAACTGTTTTATTTCTTATAAGAGATAAAATCTTTTCTTCAATTTATTTTTATCATAAATAACTCTCCCCCCCCCCCCCCCATTACGGACCTTAAAAAACACATAACTGTCATGGGGTTTTCGTTTTAACAAATCTTAACCTACAATTGCAATGCATAAAAGATCTGTTTTTAAAAAAATTATAAAAATTGGTCATTATTGCTATCGCAACTTTTTATTCTTGAATTAGTCTTTCCAAGTAAAGTAATGTTATTATGATATTCTCTTAGATTAGGACCTAGATTATCAAAGGAGAAAAAAAATAAAAACCCTTTATCAAAAGATGCTACTCTCGGCTGGTTTTCGCACACTTAATCTTAGTCAAAATGGTGCATCAGATCGCTGTTGGTTATTCTTTTATTTGGCAACTATTTTTGTTTAGCTTTAATATAAACACCGGATGCTTACATGTTTTCTTGTGGCTGCTTTATTATTTTTGACAGATTTTGCGGTCGTGAGTTAGGAAAAAACAATGCATCACAGTTTTCCTGACCATCGTAATAATCTATAAACAATTTTTTTAACTTCACACTTTTTGGATTGTTTTAATGATTTAAGGGTTATCAAGCAATTATGTTTGATTCTGAACAATAGAAAATTTGCTAATGTTGACTCCCGTTCATTTAGTAGCAGAAAGTTCGATCTTGGATTATACAAGACACACACACACACACACACACCCACACAGACACACACACACACTCTCTCTCTCTCTCTCTCTCTCTCTCTCTCTCTCTCTCTCTCTCTCCCCACTCATACTCCATCCTCTGTAACTCACACTCTCTCTTTAAAACATACCTCCTCCCAGCTCACATTTCCTCTCGTTCTATCCATTCCCCTTTCACATTCATAGTTTTTCTTTATTTCCTACTCACACTTTCCCTTCTTTATCTCCACTCACACGCTCTCCTCCCCCCCCCCCCCCCCCGACTCAAAGTATTCCCTTCTCTTTTTCTCCAAACTCACTTCCCACCCTCGCTCTCTTTCTCCATCCTTTTCTCATTCCCAGATACTGTCCTCCTTCTTACTTTCCTTTTCTCTCTATTTACACTCCCCTTCTCTTTCTCCCCTTTACACTATTCCCTCTTATCTCTCTCTCCCCTATCACACTCTGTTCCAACTTACACATCCTTTGTTTTCCCTCTCAGACTCTCCCTACACATATTCTCCCCTCATTTTCCACGTACACTTTCCCTTTCTTTCTCTCTCTCTTCATAATCATCCCATTCACTCTCCCTTCTTTATCTCCCCACTATCTCTCCCTCCACTCACACTTTGCACTCTCTCTCCTCCCTTTCACTCTTCTTTCTTTCTATCTCCACACTAATTTCTTACTTTCCTCAAACACTTCTTCCCTTTTATCTGTCTATTCACACTCCTTTTCTCTCCCTTTTACACACTCTGTCTCTCCACTCACTCTCCCCTCTGTCTCTTCACTCACACTCTCTCCCTCCATTCACACACTCCCCTCCCTCTCCACATTCCCCCTTCTCTCTCTCTATCCACTCACACTATCCTCTCTTTCTCTCTCTCTCTCTCTCTTTCTCTCTCTCCACTCACACTCTTCTCCACCTCAACTGGAGGGGAGAGGTGGGAGAATGTGAGTGAGACAGTGTGAGAAGGGGAAAGTGTGTGGGAGAGAGAGGCGTAGAATTCGAGTGGGAAGAGAAAGAAGGAGGAAGGCGTTGGAGAGAGAGAGAGAAGGGGAGAATGTAAGTTGGAGAGAGAGAGGAGGTATTATAGTGGGGGAGTGAGAAGGGAGTGTGATTGGAAAAAAAAAGGAGAGTGTGAGTCGGGAAAAAAAAACACATGTTAGAGAAGGAAGTCGAGTGGTTGAGAAGGCTGGGAGCGTTAATGTGAAGATCTCCCTTTTCTCCTTTCTCTCTTTCTTGAAATAAATAAACAACAAAACCAGAATTTTATTAACATTAAAACAATAGGCATAGGCATAAGATATGCATACGTCTGTGCCTATCATAAACAAATTGTAGAATTAGTTTATAGATATTTCACTCCATAGCTTAGCACTAGTCTATTAACAATGAGACTTCCAATGTGCACACATTGACATTGACCATGGTTAATTTCACTAATTTTGTAATGGCGTGTCATTTTCCCCCAGAATTTGATTGCACACATTTAAGTCGAATTCTTTCGTTTCACGCCGGCGTATTTTTTTATAATAAATGATAATTAATCTCGTTGATGAATACTGCGTGCTGGTGATTCTCAGTTTTCTGATTTATCCGGGTCCTGCTTAGTAGCTGCAATTATTAAGAAAAAATAAATAATACCATGAGGTCTTAAAGCAAATGGTCGTACATGTAAGTTTATCACAAAAGAAAGTGGGTGCACAATATTGTAAGTTTGCAGGAATAATCGACACGAATCAATTGAGATTTGAATGTGTATAACTTCGATGTGTCCGATAACTTTAAATTATTCGGATTTTATTTATTTGTATACCATTTAATGTTTATATTACGACAAGCGATTCAACAAAACGCTTGGTTTGGTGGCCTAATGGAGATCTATAGTGACTATATATTTAGGTGAAGGGGTTCGAGCCAACGATGTACCGTTACAACGTTTTTAATAATGTGATCTTAGGATGTATATTTATTCCATTATATTTAATGTCGGCAAATTTTCAATGACTTTGTAATAAACATGGATACAATCAATAAGTTTTTTAATAATTTATTTCATTCATAAAGTCTAAAGGACGAATAACATTTTTATGATGAGAAAATATTTTGAGGTTGAGGGTTGACGAACATCAAGTTAGTCGTTTAGAAAAATATCCAACGATTCACTTTTAGCTACATTTTGTCATACAGTACGTGCATTAAAATGGGCGGAATGTAGGGAAATCTATTTAATGAATTTAATCTGAAATTATAATTCGTGACTTAAGAATTTAACTATACTTAAAGTTTTTGTATTTATATGTCTAGAAAATAAATATATGAACGCGTAGCTCAAACAAGGCGCACCCTCCCATATGCATTATTCACATTTATTGGAATAGTTAAGTTAACAGCCAATAGTTATGTAGGATTTGATTGGGCCAAAACTAATCACAAACAACATCCAAAACATGGTAATCATAGCGTTATATGCATTTCCTGCAAGTTTGGTTAATTAAGGTATATTCACAAAACAGTGAAATTCGGTCATTCGGAACACCTGAAGCACGACTGGGATCGTCCATATGATTGTAAGATACAATATCACTGCATAGAGTTTGGAGTTAATAGAGGCCATCATTACTGAGGAGTGATAACGTGCGAGTACCCATTATTGCCGATAAATACACAAGTTTTCTCTATTACTCTCTTCATGTAAGCTGTCATGTAAAAATTTCTAGGCAAATCACCGCACTGTTCATTTATTTAATTTGAAGAATAATTTTTATTTTATTCTCATGAATATCGACTTCTGGCTAAAATTAAACCCTGTCCATGACCTTCGATTTACAGGAAGTTCGAGTACCCATTATTGTCGCTCATATCTTTTCTTTATTTTCCAGTAATTAATCTGTAAAAAGGTCAAAATTATAAAAGAACCTAACAATATAAGATAAAATGTAAGAATATAATAAAAAAATTTATATCATAAACGCAATTCAATCAAATTTTAAGCAATATTCTTTTTGATGCCCCTGCAACCACATGCACACAAACGGAACATGTGCTTCACATGTCTCGGGACAAATTATTAAAAATTAAATAAATGCATTGTTTGTTTATTAAAAAACTTTTAAAAATAAGTTTTAGTGTGTCCAGTAAAAGAAATAATGTGTGTAAAAGTTAATAGCAACGCCTCTGATTTACACCGCAGGTGCGTGTAGATTTGTCTTTGATCCGCCTCAGGTTGGAGACAAAATGGCGTCTTACAAGCAAGCAGACACTCGGTTTTCTTTCTTAAATATTGTGTAGTAGAAATGGTATCTTGCTTATTTTTGTCAAATATCATAACACGGAGGGAAATATTCTTCGAATTTGGACCTATAAAACAAAAAATGCCCTGTCATCAAAGTGGATTCCAAGTCAAACATTCAGTGGCATGTGTCATCGCACGGATACAAATGTGATACGTTTCCATAGGCTTACCTTTGTTAAGGTGAGTTCAGAGACGTTTGTAGTAAATTTTTTGATGTATAGATGCTTGGAAATAAAACCTTGTATAGCGAGTATGACCTTTTATTGCCTTTTATTGCATGACGTCAGGCATATCTAAGGTTTAAAAGCTGCCTTCTCCGAAACAGCGCAGACAATGGGAGCAAGCAATATAGATTTTTCACAAAAAAGATTAACCGATGCACGTTAAATGTGTCAGCATTTACATTAACAATTGAGAAGAATGTTTATGGGATGTAATAACATCAGTGAGCAAGAGTTTTCAAGTAAAAGGGCTGTTCACCATGCACTTGTGTAATCCAGATTTAAAAGTAGATTAGCCATATTTGAACGGTGGCTAAGGGGGGTGGGGTGTCATCGCAACAAGTTGTTACATATTGTCTATTACGGTACAATGTAAGTAATAATTGGTGTTGGATTGTCATCATTACCAAAGAATCATCAGTTTGGATTAAAACAGATATATATTCATATAGCCTGAATGTTTCCTGGATGAACTAAATCGCCGAAGTGGGGTGTGACCCGATTTTCGATCAATTGGGCGATTTCATTCATCTTGAAAGGGGCACAAAACTCGTGTGTCTTACTAAATGTACATTAATACTACATTCAACAATTGCTAGTCAAGTGTGTGTGTTAATTCGATAGATTTCACCCAAAAGATTAAATCCAAAGTATAATATATGTAGTTGTCAAAAAATTCATGGATCAATACCAATGGATGAGTTCATTCAAACCATCGGATCGAGATCTCAGCCGTTGTGTGAATGGTAGAGCAGGACTTCGCGCCAAAATATCTCATTTATGGTTTTTGTGCGCCGATTAGTGGCCGAGTCCAATTTGGGATCAAAGAAGAATACTCAAGCACACCGTGTGTACAGATCACAGATACGTAGCATCGGGGTGGGGAGTGGGGGGGCTGCTCCAACCCCGTTGTTACGTATCTGTGATGTGTGATTATTATAATAAATGGAAATATCATGGATTTGCCCCCCCCCCCTCCACTTTTGTCGGAGCATGAAATAAATGAAACTGAAAAAAGGGAATCTAATTGAATTGAAGTTACAATTAGGATTTTTTTTTTCATGATTTTGAGAATTCGCCCTTTTATTAATTGCTGGTCAAGATGTTTTGGATGAAGCTGTCCCCCACACACTTTCAAAAACAATACGTGCTTGAATATCCTTTCCTTTTCCCTATGGTTGGAAATTTAATTTAATAATTTAATTACAAGTGATATACATGTACATGCACTAGAAGTTTTGATCAGCATCGAAGAATTAAAATTTATTTCTTATTAGACATCATTATTGAAACATGCATGCTTCCATTGGATAAATGTGTTTAGTCAGGCAAGCTTTTTGGAAAGCTTTTACTGGTAAAATTAAATTATTTTTTAAATCAGATAGCCTTAGGGTATAATAATACCTCGCTGGCCTGTACTTGTTAAATGCGCATCCGAACCATGATTGTACGTGTACGAATGACGTTCAAAAATTATTCAGACACTGCGGCGTGTATTATTTTTACTATCTAGTCTTTCTCATGGGTGTCAAATAGCAAAAACATTTTTTTTTTAAATTGTTTATACATGCAATAACAGTAATTTGAGTTACGGAATGTAGGTAACACGATACAAATAATAGTTTGAAAAATTATCAATCACAATATCATTAATAAACCATCTTATTGATTATAATTCCCAGTTAATTTCAACAAAATTTTCTCCAGTTTCTATTTATTGCTCTGTCATTATAGATTTACAATATTCTGATGCAATGTTTTGGAGTATTAACAAAATATTTTTGATAATTTCCAGCATATTACTTCCGTAATGATAATTACATAATGGTAATGGTCACGGAATACATGTATATTTAAATACTCGTATCTGTGCGCACATCTTTATGACACCTGTGACGTCGACGCTGAATTCAAGGTCATTGCGCCGTGATTACATGACATGTCCAAATAATAAAAAAAAAAACCAAAGTCCATTGAAAATATAGCTAGCTGGGGGCCTGTATCTCCCAGTCTGAAAAATTCGGTCAAAGGTCCTGGGAACAGTCAACTACAGTTCCGAACCCGTTAAAAAATGAATTTACGGCGCACAAAAAATTGCGTGTTTTGAACTGATTATATATTCGTGCAAATTCGGGAATGGGGGGAGGGGGATTGGTACCATTAAATTCTTCAATTTACAACTAATATCGTCTCTTTACTTGCCTAGCACTTTCTATAAAAACCCAACTAACCGACCTTGGAAAATGTAGTTTGTTAAATTCACGTGCAAATCGAGAGTCGCCATTTTTTTTTTTACATATATACATGTACATAATAAACTGCCATTTCACTTTACTGAGCTGGTGATAGTGTTTAAAGGAATGGAATATCAGATGCGAGTAATAAAGTGTATAAAGTGATGATATCTAGTCAAATGTTCTTGGAGTTGTTTTTTTTTGGAATCAAATACTTGTACAGAATGTGTTCCGAAATAAAATTAATTAGTCCAAAACTCGCGCAATTTTTTGTGCGCCGTATATTGCAACTATTAAACACGTACGGAACTGTAGCTCTTAGGTCGTCCATCCGAATTTTTTCAGACCAAAGACTAGGAGCTAAAATATTCCATGCTGTTCCAAGAAATTTAACCTAGGATGCAGACACCGATAGTATTTCATTAATTTTCCAACTCATTGGCTTAAAAAGCTGAATTAAGAGGGTCGGATGGTCGTGGTCATGTTTAGACTATAATAATCTCCTTTGGAAAAAGAGCTTTTTATATACATGATAAAGATATAGGAAATGTGAGCAAATGCTCATTGGTGGCACACCCGCCCTAATGTGGATATACAAAATAAGCAAAGTTGAATTTAAACAGGAAGTTGACATCTGATTTGCTAAAAATTGAATCCAGCCATGTGTTAACAAAGAGTGTGTTAAAATTTAAACATCTGAAAATTGCATCGTCGGAACCCACGGGTTTTCTATCCGTTACACTGCCTTTCATCGTCGAAACCCACGGGTTTTCTATCCATTACACTGCTTTCAATGAAAGCAGTGTAATGGATAGAAAACCCGTGGGTTCCGACGTTGATGCAATTGATAGTTGCTGATAAATCTTTGTTAAAAAATTGGTAAAAAAAGGTTAAGCTAAAATAACAAATTCGTCATTTAACAGGAAGTTGATGTCTAATTGGTCTAAAAATTAATCCCATTTTATGATACATTTAATAATACAAAGGGTGTGTTTAAATTTTACGCATCTGCAATTAATATTTGCTGAGAAATCTGTGACAAAAATTGTTTGAAAATTTAGGCTAAAAATTAACAAAGTCATAATTAAACAGGCAGTTGACGTCTGATTGGTCTAAAAAAAAATAATTACATGTATCACCATATGGCATACCTAAACAAAGAGTGTGTTAACATTTCAAGCATGTGCATCTCTGATAAAAAAGTTGCTGTGAAATATTTGACAAAAGTTTCTGACGGACAGACGGACAGACAGACAAAAAGACATAAGGACGGACACACATACATACAAAAACACAATTGTAAAACAATACACCTCCTCTCCTTCGGGGCGGGGTATGGTTACAAGGTCAATCTGACGGTTAATTTGTTGACCATCAGGACCGGGTTGCTCAAAACATTGGTTAACTTTAACCACTGGTTAAATCCCTTATCCCGTGGTTAAATTTTGACCAGTGGTTAAACTTCGTTGCTCAAAAGTTAACCACTGGCTAAATTGCTTAACCAGTGGTTAACTTTTGGCTAAAGTTAACCATTCTATAAAGCTGGGTTAAGTCTTTTAACCAGTAGTTAAACATGGCTGCTAGGTTGTTGTTTGACTTAAACTTTGGCAGACGACACAAGAAACAGCGAGACATTTCAGTCATAATTTTGACGAGGCGGAGTATAAAGAAAGGTACCGGTTTTCTATGGAATCGGTAAGATTCATAACAGATCTTATAGAACCAGAGTTATGCCGCCCCACCCTGAGGAGTCATTCCCTGTCCGCTATAACCTAAGTAGAAATCGCTTTAAGGTACTTTGCCACAGGTGATAATATGAAAACTGTGGGTGATACCCTTGGTTTTCGCAAGTCAAGTGTATCAAGAAGTGTGCGCGATGTTTCGCAGGCCTTGACTGATGTTTCTCTCAAGTTCATCAAGTGGCCCTCTACCACCAGGGAAAAGATGGCCATCAAGAAGGGGTTCTATGGTATTGCTGGATTTCCCGCTGTAATCGGCGCGGTTGATGGCACTCATGTCAGAATTATTGCCCCATCTGAGCATGAATCAGTTTATGTAAACCGCAAAGGATTCAAGGATTCCATTCAATCAACACCCAGTCCATCTGTGAACATGAAGGTGAATAAGCAATATATTTTAATAGATCCTAATATATTTGAAATGAATATATATATATATATATATATATATATATATATATATATATATATATATATATATATATATATATATATATATTTTACAGGTTTCACACTACAAATCGTAACGTACATGTAAACTCATTTATATCGATGACGTCTAGCTGTTTGGGTGAAGGCGGGGTTTGCATAATTATTTGAAAGAAAATAACATGTAATGTCAATAATTTAATAAAAGCAATTTAATTGTACAATTGTAGAAAACTCTCTCTCTCTTTCTTTCTTTCTCTCTCTCTATTAACTAATCGACTATTCCTACACTTTACAGGCCGTTTCACCAACATAGTTGCCAAGTGGCCAGGGTCAAACCATGATTCTTTCATTTTCCGAGGATCCAATGTTGGAACCGACCTTGAGGTTGATGTTGATGGGGTTTTACGGTTATTTAGTGAACAATATCGTGGAGTGGATTACAGTCAGGACCGCAATATGAAATCATTTCAATGAATCTCCTTACGCATCTCTAAATATTATTATCACTAATTGAAGAATGAAAATCTACCATACATTTAGAATTTTCTCGTTAAAAGACAACGGCATTGAAATGGGTAAATTTTTAAATCTATACTTGAAGTTGTGAATAGTTTTTACCTGTAATGATCCACCAACCTCCACACCGCCGACAAACCCGGTGAAGTTAGGGGAATCCTCGTGCAGGTCCAAAATCTTTTGTGACACCGCATCGAGGGGGGCTTTCAGTGGTCTACCGCCGGTCTCTTTTTGGTGTACCCTTTGGGACACACTCTCCCCCTTCGCCTTTGAACATGCTTTACGATATTTTTCCATCACCTGTTCGATGGTCCGACAGACACCTCCCCTGGCATTTACAGTAATTTTTCTCCAACAGTCATTTTTTTTTGCGTTGGTTACCTGATTTGTCTGTTTACTCTGGATAATATCGATATGTTTCTCAACTTGTTCAATTATGAATAAAATTTCGTCGGGTGAAAAGTTCTCACTTCTTTTTTTGGCAGCCATGTTTGACAGACGGACAAAGTAAGTGTATTGTGGGATACTAACCACTGGTTAAACAACAGTAGCCAGTGGTTAGTTAACCACTGGCTAAATTCGTTTTGAGCAACACAACTTTGACCACTGGTTAGTAAACCAGGTGATACTAACTTTAACCACTGGTTAAGTTAACCAGTTGTGAAAGTTAACCAGTGTTTTGAGCAACCCGGTCCTGGCCTCCTTAAGGTTATAATGGGCATTTTGTAAGTAATAAATTCATCTATGTAAGTGGTTTATAACTCATCACAGAGAGATGTGTAATACAAGGCTCACTATTTCACATAATAAATTTGGATTTGGCAGCTTCGCGGTTTATAAAGCGTAAACTGCCCCAAACTATTTTATATATATCGTATAAAACAAATAAATATTGAATTCATTCCTTAAATAATATCAAAATCTACAAAGTTTAACATTTTCATTGAACGCATGGAATAAAGATTTGGGTCCCGGGAGGAAAACCTAAAGATGTTTTTAAACATGTAATATATAACGCAATTTAAATGGATGAGTCGAACCAGAAGATTTCCCCAAAAAGTAGCGGGGGAGGGGGGGGGGGGGTCAGGCCAGAGGAATGAATTGTTTCCCCATGGAAGGGGGGGATTAAATGCATGATTTCCGCAACTTAACAATGTGAATTATTTTATTGAAAATTTTTAGAGGGAGGGGTTGACAGATGACAGATCCGTGCAAGTAATGAGGAATTCCGCCTAGAGAAGAATCAGAAAGCTATTTAAGCTAGAAGCTATTAGTCATGAATGTTGAAAATCGGACGTGGTTTCGAAGAGTCGAAAATTAATATATCCTTTACGGCATTACAAATTGTTATCACATTTCTTTTACACTGCATTAACAATATACCAATGCAATACATGTGTATTTAAATCAAGTTGTGTTTTATGATCTTTCATCACATACTTATGATCATGTCGGCACGATAAAAATAACCAATTAAGCACCATGCGCGGATCCAGATTATTTTTCCTGGGTGGGTCAAATGGATAATTGTTATTTTTAAGGGAGTCCGCGGCATATATCAAGTAATTATACTATGTGAATTTACAAAAAAAAAAAGAAATTTCCCCCAACTCCCCTCTAGATCCGCGCAGGAATGCTTATTTTTGGACATGTCGGTCCTTCAACCCACTCTTTTTTTGAGATAGGATACATGTAGATTGGATTTAACGATTATTCAAATAAAACAATGAATTCGAACTTCACAGATTTCCAGTGCAATCATTGGGGAAAAATATACATTGAATGTAAATATATAATCGTGTCATTATAATTATGTGCTGGTGAGATAGAGAAACCACTCTGCTCAACTTCAATCGGCGCCAGGCGTACAACGTACAGCTGTACATGTACTTTTTACGTCTGTAAATTGATCGCAGTACAGTAAAGATATTCATTTATTCTTTATTTCAATAATTAATAAAAATGTTAATGTTTTAGTGAAATACGTACGAAACATATACATCTACAAACTATACATGTTTAATGTATGTTTTATACAGTGTTTAAACTTGGAATGAATGGCTTAAAATAATTTTGTTACAAAAGTGTTCGACAAAACAAAACATGCAAGTGTTTGTAAAATATAATATGCAAATGAAGGAATTAAATAGACCTTACAAGACATGTTCATATACAACATGTATCACGTGTCAAAATATAACCATCTAGCTGAAGAAAAAACTTATAAATACAATTTTATAAATTTGAAAATACAACTTACAATTTACTTCCCCCCCCCCTTGATTCGCGCATGACGTCGAACATGCTTATTAATTTATCTTGTATTGGTGATCAATTCTATTTTAACATTTGATAATGATAAAATTCAACTTTCAAAAATTAAGAAGAAATATTTAAGACTTCAACAGCTGCAAAAGTTTATTTTTCACTTTTTAGTCACATTGGGTTAATAATTTAATTAGTTCCTTTCCTGGTCGTGCATATACTTCCTGTTTGTCTGAGAGTTCGATGCACGTGTACACTTCATATATTGTTGAATGTATCTTCCTTCACTGTCCATACGTTTTGATTTGTTTCCTCTTTGACTTGCCAATGTTCATATATATATTGTGATATCAGAATATAACGACTTTTTCCGATGTTGATGATTTTCACTGTAAAATATGTGGAAAAAAATAATTATATATAAAGCTAATTCACATTATATAGGTATCATTATCATAATATCATTATTATCAAAGTAAATACACTGTTTATTCCGAATAATTGCTATACTATGAATCAATATTAAATTTATAAGTATATTTTTGAATTTACCTGAATTAATTGACCAAGCATAGTTAAGGTTTGTATTAAAACATTATAGTTTAATAAAAACAAAAGTTCAGGTGGGGGGGGGGGGGGGGGCGGGGGGCTAGCTTACGACAACCATTGACTCTTACTAGAGGACCTAGATGAAATTGAAAGCCTTGTGCAAAAAAGTGTATACAACGACATTTCTAAAACTTTAATTATTAGTACATACAGCTATACATTTTTTAATACAAATTACATCATGTAATGGCTGACCACTACAGAATGAAAACAGCCATGATAGTAATAAGTAAGGTTAAAAACAAGGAAATTGAAAATTTCAATATTCAAAGTATTTTGAAATGCAATTTACCTTTTCATATATGACATTATTCAATCAGGAAATTCGAAGCCAATTGTATATCGTATCCTCAAACTTAATTGCAACATCAATCAAAACAAAAAAAGGACCAAAAAAAAAAAACCAAAAAACAAACAAACAAAAAAGAAAAGAAAAGGAATGGCATCAGACTAAAGGCGTATATTTCTACGAAAGTCCGTTTAGGACCTTTATTAAATATTGTTGAATTTGGCAAAACAAATAACTCGAATTCGTATTAACTATTTCAATTTGATAAAAATTGTGTTTTATTTGTTGTGACGAATTAAATGGGTTAGAAGATTTTTTTTAAATTAGAAATCCATTTTTACAAAACCTGTGTTTTCATTATGTTGTCAAATTTTTATTGAAGCATATATATGTTATTTAGGTTTCTTTTTACATGTTTATTTCGTATTTCTTCGTTGAAGATACAGAAATTCATGACTAAGCACGTTTATTTGTTTGAAAATAGCATACATAATAACATATTCTGCAAATACTCATTCTGTTTTGTAGCGTGATGTTTTTGACCAATTATTATGTCCCAGACGATTGCAAAGCACAGTGGA
This sequence comes from Magallana angulata, assembly GCF_025612915.1. Classification (NCBI taxonomy): domain Eukaryota; kingdom Metazoa; phylum Mollusca; class Bivalvia; order Ostreida; family Ostreidae; genus Magallana; species Magallana angulata. The sequence goes on along the minus strand of NC_069118.1, from coordinate 39,888,061 downwards.
ATAGTGAAATATTTTTTTTAAATCTCCCCGAAAATTATTTGTAAACGGCTAATATATTATTGTATGAAGTTTCTTAAACTTTGATTGCTAAGTAAATAATAGGCCTGCGAGAGAAGTGGGTTATTGTTTGGTTTTTGTTGTTGTTGAAGTTTTTAATATAACATTGTGTAGGTTTCGACGCTTTTGAAACATATCAGAATATATACTTTAAAACATTTTTTATAGAAAATCTGAAAAATGGTTAACTCAAGGTGATCCTGGTTATGGATTATACATGTACATAACTTTTGAATTTTTTAATTTATTTTATTGATTAAATATTTTCTAACGTAAGCTATCGGGGCTGGATTGGGGCATCGTTTGACTTTTTTTTGATATTAATATAAAACTGCATCGAATGTGACAATTATCAAGCATGCGTTGTACATGTATCATGGGGCCATTTTAAAAGATGCAAGAGTAAATATGATTCCAGTAAATACTCTGTCGTATTTACTGGACAAACTGACGTGCTCATGTGATTAAACGATGATATATGTATCAACTAATTTAAGTGTTGTGAAATGTAAGGAATCATGCAAATTTAAATATGATGTAAATATTTTAAAATAGTTTACTTGGCCTTCCCCGTTTAGCCCGGAAACAAATCGGACAGATGCAATGGATAATATTACGAGAATACTGCGCAAGAGTCAGAAAATTTTCAACTCTCAATAAGTAAACATTGAAAACAGTCTTGTCTAAATCAAAGAATGGGTAAGTATGCATTACATGTATCTTGATCGTTAAAAATTGAAGGATATTGTCATTAAACACTATCAGTTTTTAAAAATGATAGATAGATAGATAGATAGATAGATAGAGAGATAGAGAGATAGATAGAGAGATAGATAGAGAGATAGATAGATAATTGGATGGATAGATAGATAGATAGATAGATAGATAGATAGATAGATAGATAGATAGATAGATAGATAGATAGATAGATAGATAGATAGATAGAATTGTATTGTACATGTAGGGGACAAAATGACGAAAGCAAAATAAAATGTGAATTACGGAAAAGATGAGTATTTGAATTGAAAAACTCAGTAGCAGTAGAAATAATGAACAAAATTAAGAAATGTTAAAAAATTAGTGTGTTTCAGTAACTACTTTTAAAGTTTAGCAATTCACAATCTTCGTGTAATTTACTATATCTAGTAACTTTTATTAAGAATTGAAAACGGTTCATTGGTCAGAAATATACAAATGCAAAAAGACAAAAATATTATACTTCTCTTTTCATAAGATAGATACGTATTAGGAACACAAATTGTTAACAGAAAAAAAAAAGTTCAACAATTCCATTTGCGGACGGAAACAAGTTGATGATGATAATTAATTGGCACTCATTCTTTCGAGTAATTACATGAAATGTCCGATAATGTCATTCTTTAAGAGTAATAAATATATGTACTTATATACAGGGATAAAACATAATTATCATAAAATTCTCAGTTCAATGAAATTATACTGAAAGATGTATAAATAAACATAAATTGAAATACTGTATACATGGAGATATTAGCCCCTGTTTTATTTTCGCCCTCGTTGTCAGCGGATGAATTTAAGACAGCGTGAATTCAATTATCTCGAATTATCTCTCTGTAAGCACATGTACAACTGTGCCTGGGCAAATTAAAGACGAAGCGAAACTGCTTGTAAGTGTAGAGGGGCGAAATAACACTCGAAAAATAATCCAGTATGTAGTATGTTACTAGTGATATATATGTAATAAAAAAATGTAATTCTCAATGTAAAGAAAATCTTGGTTGCTTCCTTTTTTGTTACAGACACATGGAAATGCCCCCAGTGTACGTTTATGAACGATGGATACAAATCCAAGTGTACTGCGTGCGGGGCATACAATGGTATGTTGCCTTATTTACTTATAATACATGCATACTGTACTAGATTGTTATATACAAATTCCCTGCTTATAAGGAATAATTGAGCTTTAAAAGGTGGGAGTTTATTATTGGTTATATTATATTAATTGAAAAACAAATGCTATTATAGAGCGTTATTCACGTCATAAAAATACTATTTCGATCAAATCTTGTAAATTACCTGCTCAGTTATAACTGTTAGTAAAATATGTCCGGTAAAAGCTAAACATGTATAAATCGATAATATTATCTCAACGCGTTACTTAAGGATGACGTTTACTCAGAATGAAAAAAAAATCCACTGATGATAATGAAAAACCATCTATTGTGTGTTATAGACCTTTGCTTGTATTGTTATTTTTCACTTTCAGAAAAGTAGGTCAATGACCTACTTTTTGAGTTAATGGCCATTGAATATTTATTGAAAAATCAAGAAAAATTCCATAAAATTTTACACTACGATTGAGATTTTCTTAATTAAAAAAATATTACAAATAATTAAACACTTTAAAAAATAAGATACACTTTATGAATGGCAGTGGCACTAAATAAGTACACAACATTAAGATTTTAGCATAAATTTTTTAAAATAATTCAGTCCGAATTTCCTCTATCATTTTTCAAATCTCTACCCATTTTTGATTCAATTTTACAAAAAATTGAATGATGATAATACAAAAACATTTATGGTATTGAACTACTTATATTGACCTTATTCTGTTGGCATAAAATTTATATGAGGTCAATGATCAAAATTTTGAGATATGGTGTCTTTTATCGTTTTTAAGCATTTTTCAATATTTTTATTATTCGTGCCATAAGATTATTTTTATGAATAAGTGAGGTAAAACTAACGGAAAATATGCAAAATTACATACACTTATATATAAAATCCTAACTTTTAATATTAGACTACTGCCAAAAAACTTTTAGCAGAAAACAAAATCTGCAAAATTTAGTCCGAATTTCCTCTGTTTGACTAAAAGTCAATTTTTGTGTGAGCCTAATTTCATAATAAAGTAAAACTATTGAATGTTTTGTCAATAATAATTCATTTCATAAATACTTTTTGTGTTTAGAACAAATTTTACTCATTACATTGAACTTTATAACAATCGAAATTTGAGAACTCAAACCCTGAGTAAATAACACCCTTAACGCGTTGAGAATTAGAGTCTTTCTCTACCAAAACCGCTGACTGCTGACTTTTTTAATTGATAAAAATAAACAACCTTTCTAGTTGTATTAACAGTTTTTTTTCTGTTTGTTTTAGTCTGTTTCTTTGAAAAAGAAATAAATTTAAAAAAAAAAGAAAAGTTTTTTCAACGAAGAAAATATTTAATCAGTTCGTTATAACCCTTTATGTACCTGGATCTATTTACAAATAAATATTCCTTCACAATTTTTATAAACACAGGAAATTAAAGAAAAAAATGTAATATCACGTTTCCTTATTATCTTAAAGGATATGGGGGTGGTGCACGTGGGCACAGTCCACGGGGAGGTTACATGCCGCAAGGAGGACGAGGGAGATACGGAAGGGGGATAGACAATGAAGTGCGCATTGTGCTTCTGGGAAAAACAGGAAGTGGAAAGAGTGCCACGGGGAACACCATTTTGAACGGTGACTTTTTCGAGTCTACCACAGCGGGCTCGTCTGTTACGTCACGATGCACTAGCAGACACGCGCAGAGATTTGGAAGAGAGATTCAAGTAGTTGATACGCCGGGAATATTTGATACCAACTTGCCTAACGATGTCGTGCAGAGGGAAATCGTCAAATGTATCGGAATTACTTCCCCGGGTCCACATTGTTTCTTATTAGTACTTGGACTCAGTCGATTTACACAAGAGGAGGAAGAAAGCATCGACCACTTTGTCAACTATTTTGGAAGAAATGTGTTTCGTTATTTTATCGTTCTCTTCACACGAAAAGATGATCTTGATCACCATGGAAAGACACTGGACGATCACATACGGACGGTTCCGACCAGTCTTAAGAAAATCCTTGGTCAATGCGATGATCGTTGCATTGCGTTTAACAATCGGGCCCCGAGTCCCGCTCGGCACGATCAAGTTGAGGATCTTCTTGAGATGATTGACGGAATCGTCCGTCAAAATAATGGAGAATATTACACGAATGAAATGTACTCGGAAGCTGAAAAAGTAATGAAACATCGTCAATACCAAATCGAAAAAGAAAGAGAAAGAAAACATGAAAGGGAAAGAAAAGAAATTGAACGCGATGTGGAAAAAAAGTACAAGACCCACTACCAAAGTCAAAATGCCTTAGAACAAAGAGTAGCAGAACTTGAATCAATGCGCGATCACTACGCAAGCCGATCGACTGCTCTTGAGAAAGAAGTCCGGGAGCTAGAGGAACAGATAGACTACGAAAAGAGACAGTATGGATCCCCAAGCTCGAAACTTGTGACAAAACTCAGACATCTGCAAGAAGAAGGAACAAGACTGGGTTCTGGGAGAGGGTCAGAGAAAGATAAAGAGATTGAAGAGCTGCGGCATCAGCTTAAGCATATGCAGAAAGAGACGAAGAAAATCAGTAAGGAGAAAGATAGGCTGTATCAAGAGAGGCGTGAGGAGCTTGATAAAAGATACAGCGAGCTTGAACATGGCCGTCACCAAGCGATAAAGGAAGTGGAGACCGGAAGCGGAAATGTTGGCGAAGCCTTGATTGGTGGTATCATGACCATAGGAAAGCTCGCGTGGAAAGGAATACAAATGTTCTTTTGAGAAAAGAATTTAATCTTTTCTTTAATGCACTAGTCTTGATATCATGATTAGCATATACTTTATAATTTTCTCCCGTGAATAAATTAAACATATTGTTTTAACTGGATGGAGATAACGTAATTTTTACCATTATCGAAAGAGCGATCCAAACAGAACGCCAGGTATTATCTTAAACAAGACTTGTTAAAATGTATAACTATAATATTGTATGTTTTTTTTATTGTGTGGTTTTAACTGTGCCCTTTCAGTATATCATACGTAACTTAAAAAAAATAATAAAATGCAAAAGTTATAAAATGCTATAAAATGATAGACTAGAACCTATACACCTTACATGACATGAAGCGAGAAACAACAGTGATCAAGTTCAAAAGACCAAAAGGAAAAAAAAAAAAAAACGAGAGCTGCGCAAACACAAACCTCTACAACAATTATAGGTAGGATCAGGTGCCATGGAGGAGTGAGCATCCTAGCTGATCGGTCTCATCCGACTTGCGCTCTTTGTCGTTGTCGGAAAAACGGGCATATCTGTGGAAAATTCGGTGTCGTAAAATACGTATGAAAATGCCAGTCAGCATTCGACCTAGCAGAAGATTGTATTTGCTGACAAGGTTGGTGTATCGACCATAGAATTTTCAAAATGATGACTGCAATCAAGACTGTCGATAATCTTCTCTATCATCTTACTCAGCGAGGACACATGTAAAAGTACATTGCATTCGTGTTACATGTAAATTGGTTGATGTCATTTTACTTGTTGAATTACATGTATGTTGTTTGTAATTATTTGATTAAAAAAAACATCTGACATCTTATTCTTAAAAGAATTTTGATTTAGAAGAAGAAGAAAACCAAAATAAATAAATAAGTGCATCTTCTTTAAAAATCATTACACATTGTACGTGGTGACTAAAAATAATGAAACATCAATTTTATAAAATATAATACTGGCTTTCCAGAAACTTGCATTTAGTTTATCACAAACGAATTTGAAATTTCAAATTGTGGAAATAACGCGGAAGTTATTACATGTACTTGGTTACATGTAATAAGTACATATTAATTTCTAACTACGCTCATCTGTAATAAAACTCTTAAAAAATCAACAAGGATATGGAACTTATGCTCGTGTTACGGGCACCTTTGTGTGCATGGATAATATATGCAAATCTAATAATATACCATAAAACCTTGAAAAAAATATTTATGAATTAGCCGGTTTTAAGAATAAGCCACATAGTTCCTGCATTGAAAATTAATCAAAAAGGCTGTTTGAAAATAAGTCAGTCATGAGAATACGCAGCCAAAAAATAGACATTTTCTATCGAGACTTTAAAAAGTAATCGATGGGGATGCGTTGATAATTTAATGAAATCGCTTATTAGAAGTCAAAACTTTTGTGGGTCTGAACCAAAAACAACAAATAAATTTATTGATAATTAGTCCAATTTTTTTATTATTATAATCAAATATACATTGTGTGAAGAACTGTTTGTATCTCGAATATCGCCATTATCAAGTCGTTAAAATGATCGTTCTCTATCAATATGCAAAACAATTACTGCTTTATGGAACATAATGTATGCTGGAAGGAATCTTATGCTTAATATGTTTATCTTTATGGAGACCGCGGGTTAGTGTTGCTCATTTAGTTAGTAGTCCATCCTAATAATGGAGTTTGGTTCAAGTTCTACAGAGTTAGGTGTGCTCATTGCTACTGATATCATGTTCAATCACTTACTAGAAATAGGGATAAATCCAGTGTTCCACCAGTATTTCTAATCTCTATAGTCATATATCAGTAATAACATCATATTTTCACTTGCATTACAATTGCACCAGTAATCATATCGCATCTTGCATATATATTTACACCTTTGATACAATACCAAGCGGTCAACGTTATTTCTTATACTTGTATCTCATTTGTTGCATTCATTTAACCCATGTCCCTTCTTTGGTAAGGCACGGTTTCTACACAGGCAAAAGTGGCTCGCATGAATCTCATATGAAATTCGCATGAAGTTCATGCGAATTCTTCGCATGAGAAAGAGACGAAAAGTAACACGTATGAATTTCATGCGAAAACTTCATGCGATTTTGACATAATTTTCATGCGAATATCATATGATAAAAATTTCGCACGATATTCATGAGAAAATGTATATCTTATGTTTCACTGTTGTTTCATGCGAATATCATGCAAATATCATGCAATTTTCATACAAAATACTATGAAGCTTTTAAATTCAATAATCTTGAAATCTTGATCTCTTTTTATCTAAATTTGAGAATATAATCTGTTATATTTTGACAAGAAAACTGAAGTCCTAATTAATTTGCTTTATATAGAATTAACATTAACAGAAAACAATGACAATTATCTTCTTAGGAAAATCTTCTTTATTTAGATAAGAACATAATTCAAATTTCTTCTTCTTCCACTTCTCGAAAAGGCTTGTTAGTTCATCAATCTACAAGAAAATATACATAATGCAGTGTTCATGAAATTTTCCTATTGCTGAATGGCATACTGGTATCTATTTTGAATGTGAATTATTAATATTGGAAGATAAAAACAAAATTAATTGATATATGACATGCAGTTGGTAACATGATAAATGCTCGTTAAAGCAGATTTGATCAAATACAATAAATTTATGTTTGTCATATCCGAATACTACGATTCTCACTTTATTACTCTGATCCATGTCCTTATTGTTATTTTAAGCTTTCAGTTTGTGAGTTTATTACATAAGCCAAATCGCTCACCTGAGCATTAATAGCCATAACTTATCAAATCTACTTTATGCTGCCAAATACAAAACATTTGGACAACTTTGAAAAGTACTGTTCATTTTGTTTAAGAGGATTTTCAAATTTTTCCTCACATAATCATCAAGCCGCTTTTGTTGTTTCAATCTTTTAGGAAAATATTTCTAAATGTCAAAAACAATTTCTATTGTGGCCCAACCCTAGGAACCATTACATGTATATGAACAAATTCGAATCTACAATACCTCAAAATGCTTCCATACAAGATTCAGCTATTCCAACCAAAGGCTTTTAAGATTTTTTTTAAAAATAACAACGCATTCTAATTTCACTAAAAGAAGGTGTGACTTTTCATTGTTAAATTAACAAACTGGAATTCCCCTTCACCTAATTATGTTTTGTGTCAAGTTTGATTAAAATTGGCTCAACTGTTCTAGAGAAGGAGAAAATGTCAAAATTTTACAGAGGGATGTAGACTGTCCAGGGACAGAATTAAGACAGACAATAGTGATCAACACATAAACTTTTCACTCAAGCCTGTTGTCCGAATCTCTTAAATGAGCTTCAATGTTAAACATTGATCCAAATCATCATACAATTCTTAAAAAGTAGAAGTATTACTTACCACTGCATCCATGAATTCTTCCAGAATGCTGTTGGTTGTCATGCTTTTAAAATCTTTTCCAAAGAGTCTTTGCAAATCTGCAAACTTAAAAGGTTCTCTGCAAATATTATTGTTGTATAATTATTAAATGATTTCATTCCTGTTTGATCTTATAAATATCTAGATATAATTAAGTATATAAGTAATACAGTTATTGTAATCTTGATATTCATTAATAGATTTCTTATTTAATATTTTTCACATCTCCTATACAAATTCTTAACAAAACTACATGTACATGTAAGTTGTTGTGCTTACTCAATTACGAACCTGCTATTAATGGCGGAAAGACACTCTGGAAAAATATGGAAGGATCTTTTCTTCTCTTCTTTTGACATTTGGAAGAAAACAAGCTATGTAATGAACAATTTTCAGGCTTTGGATTGGCTCGAGTAGGCCTATAGAATCTCAGTATATTTAGTACTTTGATTTATCCTCACCTTTTATACAGCCAACAGGCATCTCATCATGTTCACACCTCCATCCAAATAGTACAAACTCCATATCCGTGTAGGGATGTTTTTGTCATGCTTCAATGAAAAAGATATCAGATATTTTATTGCATAAGCCCATAACATTACGCTAAGGATATAAGCAAAGTTTGCTCAGCTCTGTTCATCATCACAATACACTTCATCTATGCAGTTATACATAATTGTAACGAATTCTTTATAATAATTTGCAAAAATTTCGAATGATGGTTTTTATTTATCAAAACGGGAAGCAGAGATCTTCCAATAATACATATAAATTTCATTTAGGCCTGTGTTTATTACCTCTGTCATTCACTTTGTACTCGAGTCTCGTTCCCGCTGACGTCACATATTGCGTAAATTTTTGGTACTGAGAACCGTCAGGATGGTGTTTCATTTTACATAGAGCAATATACCATAAATCAGTAGATCAGATCAGATTTTGTAATTTAGATATGATTAGAATAATTATCATTAATAATTTAAAGCGCTACAGGTTGATGTGCATCTTTTTTGTAAGCCCTTGCAAACATTTTATTCGTTTCCGAAATCCCGTTCGAGTTATCTCCCGCGATAACTCATATGCAGACAGACTGAATTTTCTCTAGCTGCAAAGTTATGTACATCGGCACTGGCTGATCAGTGATGCAAGCCAGCAGAAACTTTACATCAACATCATCAAGATGTGTCCGATCTAACGTACTATTATATACTCAGCGATTGAAAAGTTCGTGATCCTGGATAGGAGAGGAGCGGATCGTCAACATGCAGGTACCCTAGAACTACGATGTATCAAGTGTGTGCATATTCTATGTTTACATGTTATATGTTAACTAACGTTTCCATATACGTGTTTAAACACTAAAAAATCTACCGTTATTATGAAACTTAGATGCAGGTCTTTACATGTAACTATACAATATACGCGGAAATTCGGGTTGACAGAGGGTCTGTCAATTTTCTCCGAAGAGCTTCGGATAAATTTCTATCTACTGTGTATTTCTTAAACAAGAATGAATGAACACAGTGTAACCGTAATGATTACGAAATAAATCTGCAGATATATATTTTAAACATGCGGTTGCAAGCATGCAATCCGATTTCAAGCGAGGATCCAGAAAAAAAAAATTCGGACGGGGGGGGGATTGATTGAGTAACAAGGTTGGGAGGGGTAGTAAGCCATATTTTTATGAATTTTATAATTTAAATTTAAAGAGTTTTTTAGGGGGTCTGGATCCCCTTGACCCCTCCTAGATCCGGTCTACATGTATAATTTTTGTGCATATTGTCATGGTGAATCCACTTATAGGAGTATATATGCAGTTTGAAAATGTTCATAACATTTTATTTTTTTTCTACAGGGTTGTTTTAAGATCCGAAGCAATGTTACACAGACAGAAGAATAGGTGAATGCCTCTCCAGTATATGTTGTATATATGATGGCTATAACAATCAGGGATGGGGTAATTGAAAAAAGTATTTGTAATTGGGTGTAATTAATTACATTTTTCAAAGTAATTGAAAGTAATTTGTAATTGAGTCTGTCTTCAATTACAAGTAATTGAATGTATTTAAATACATTCCAAAAATATTGTGTATTTTCAATTACTTTTCAATTACATCTCAATTACTTTTTTCCCAAGTTTAAAATATAAAAAGGTGTCATATAATGATAAATTGAATTTATACATGTTTGGCATGGACTTTTGTTTATACAATAATTCAATGTCCCATAATGTTTCATATGTTTATACAGCATAACACACTGCCCAGGGCAATAGGTAAAGATCTAATTTTGTGGAGGTGTGAACTCTTCTAATACCCAAAACCCCCCATTGATTTTAGACTTAAGGGAGTCAAAATATCTCATTCTTGTGAATTATAGCAATTATTACTATTTAATGTTAAAGAAAATTGTTCTAAAAATTTTCTAGAAATCTGACCTGAACTGAACTATACAACCTTTAAAAACATAACCGTGCATAAAGCCCTGTATATCTTAATGCTGCTATTTATCTACTACTTATCTTTTTATTTATACAATGTACCTCTTACTTTTGAAGTGTATATAATGATTGACCTCATGTACCATTCCATGGTGTGAGCGAAATAAACTGATTTGAATTGAATTGTTAATATCTGTTTATGTTCTCAGGATTTAAAAAAAATAAAACTAAAGTATTTGAACTGTAATTAATTACATTTATCAAAGTAATTGAGAGTAATTAATTACATTTTAAAAAATCAATGTAATTGTAATTGCAAGTAATTGATAAAATTGCCAATGTATTTGAAAGTAATTAATTACTTTTCAAAGTAATTGACCCCAACTCTGATAACAATAACATACATGTATATCACTTGGGAAATCATGCACAACAAACTGTCCATATGATGATACCATGCAAGTATTTATTTGGTGAAATATGCCTATGCCTTGCGTTTTGAATATTTCTAAAGTTTGTAATTACATGTATGTAAAATAAGACATGGATTAACATATATTTGATAAAATAGGTTGGACATACCTCTTGATCTCATTTGCTTTTGATCAATAAAACATACTGTAAGTTATTTCAATACAGAGATACATTATGATTGTTTTGTTTTTTTAAATTTTATCTGAGTGTATAAATCTTGTGCTTTTACGCTGTTATACATGTACTCAATACATGTACATTTGTTTGCATGTTTTATTATGAATTATATTTTTTGTCTTGCATTTACACAAGGTTGACAAAGATATTTAAATATGGAGAGGGATAAAGAGACATGCTACAGAAGAAGGAAGATAAAGGCACATGATACAGACACCAGAGTGATTATACCAACATCAGTCCAATAACATTGGTACACACTGAAACTTGAGACCACAAAGGCCTGGATTCTTTTGAAATATACTGTCATCTGTGCAATATCACTTGGAATCATGGAAAACTTGTATCACAGTGTTAACAATTTTCAGTGAATTTTCATTGTCTAGCATAGAAATAATTAATTTTATGTTTGAATATATAGCTGGAAATTTTTCTATATGTAATTCACTTACTGCGTTCAACAGGTTTGGTACACGCAAACTCATAAATTGTATCTCAAAAACATAAGACTTAAAGTATGTATCCTAAATAATGACCAATTCAATCAGCACAGTATTACACATGTAATAAAATCTTAATGTTTACTGACCTTCTAAGAAGAGAGATATAACTCTCAGTTGGTGTGAATGACTATTGTAAAGGCAAAGTTTTACATGTTTACATAAACAAAGACTTTAAAAGTTTTGAAAACATTTATATTTTGATAAAATGTAAACTCTATTCTCAATTTTATTTATACATGTATTAATTCTAACACATGTAGAAATTGTTTAGTTGTCTTAATGTCAAATTTGTTAAAAAAAAAAAAAGACACTAATACCCTATGTCAACATATGAATGAAAGAATGTTTTTAAAGTGTTATAAATTGATTTGTAATAATTAAATTTTTATATGAAAAACATGCAATTTTCATGTGAATTTTGCATGAATTTTATATGAATATAACACAAATATCTAATCGCATGAAAAACATACGAAAAATTATTCGCATGAAAATTGTACATTTTTCATGCGAATATCGTGCGAACATATTCGCATGATATTTGCATGAGAAACTTTTCATCTGATTTTTGCATGATTAGCGCATGATTTTCATGCGAAAAGGAAATCAAATGAAAATTATGCGAGCCACTTTTCCTTGTGTATGCACAGAAGTCAAATTCTTTATATATGTTGATGAAAATCACATGTGTTTTATTCCTTGGAAATATGCTTACACATTATCCAAACACAAGATATATCCATTGCAACAACTTAAGTCTGTTTTACGAACTCAGTCGAAGGCAAATGGCCATGATTCAACTGGCTTGTGTACTGCCTATTATGAGTTCGAATCCGTTTTGGATTTTTAGTAATGTTTACGGAATCAAATTTTTGCAATAAATGTTTATATCCAAATTTCAAATTGTTTAACTTTTTGGCTTATATACTCCTTCCATCAAAATAATTACAATCATTTCATGCATGTATTTAGCAACTTTATGCTATGCTATGGTATGCGATCATAATGCTACGCGATTTCAATGTTATGTGATTTCAATAAAATGCTATGAGATTTGTATGCTATGCTGTGAGAAATTGAAATGAATGACTTAATGATATGGTATGCTATGCTATGAGATTTGAATAAACACGCCTCCATACACAGAAGAGTTCCGAACATTTTGAAGTAAAATGATAAGAAACCAAAGTTAACCACTAATCTGCGATGAGAACATTTATTATTTTATACAAAAAGATTTTATACGGAGTCAAATAGGGAGATTGTATGCTATGGTATGAGATTCCAATGCTAAGGTATGAGATTCCAATGCTATGCTATGATACTTCGAAGCTATGCTATGATATGGTGTATTTTGTGGAAGCTATGCTTGAATTGACTATCATAATCATATAATTTTCTGCTAATCTTACAAACTATTACAAGGTGAGCCACTTTAAGATCAGACGACACATTCCTCGAGCATTTTTTTTATCTCCTCGTAATAAAGAGTTCCAATAAAAATTATTATTTTTGAGAGTTGATTTTAATCAACTCTCCTATGCAGTTACTCTGGCAAACCGAAAGTGAAACAGTGTTTGGACCTAAGCACAACTCATCACCGCTGACAAGACTAAATTCTTGAAAATAATAGAAAAAAATTCAATGTAATGTATGCTGAAGCATTGTTTTTCAAGGAAACTTATCAATAAACACTTTGAAAATAGTCAAATTTTATATACTACCAACAATTGAGATATTTTTGTAGTCTCATGTATTCCTACGCCAGAGTTACATATAATAAAGTCTCGTTCAAGTCTCGTTCAACCAGACGCTCAGCTGTCTCCGTAAATCTCCGAAAAGCAGAGAGGGGGCTCTGTTGCTTGTCGGATATTAACAGAGACAGCCGAGCGTCTAATGAAACCAGACTAGAGTTCGATATCAATAGTGCTTGGATCCAAACAATTTTTAGAATTGTTTCGATAACTAAATAAGTGCATACTAGTAGTTGAAATCTATCTTTAAATATTACACAACCTGATTCATATGGGGTTTCTCGAAATTCTTGTCGGAAAAGTCTAAAAAGTCAAATTATAAAAAAGAACGTAATTCAAATACAAACTAGAAACTAATTGCCATGCAAGATAAATCAATTTTAAAATAAATGATAATCGATAAAATCAACTCCCGTCAGGACTTCAGTACTTTGATTATAATTATTTTCAAAATGATTAAGATTCCATTAATAGTGAATATATGCCTAGATGCCCGAGCGGATAGAGCCGTAGCCGCTCTCTGCCAGGAGCGTAGGTTCTAGAGGTCGTGAGTTCAAAGCCCGGCCCCGGCCGAGATAAAACTCAAATATAGAGAATTTCGCCTTGCTGTAATTTTTAAATTTTTATATCAGCAACTCAAGTGTATTTTTAAGAAGATTATTTAGGGAACTGCATACTCTAGTATTTCGCAGAAATGCCTGGTAAGGTACCCTAATATTTTGCAAGAAAGCTTATCAAAGCAGTGGTAAACCATTTACAAACTCCTGGATAAAGTTATATAAAATCGAGGAACGTGTTGTCTGACCTTAAAGCTAAGAATCAACCGTTATTGCAAATTATGGATGTACTAACCATACTAGCTACAATCCTATCACAAGCGCACTTATAAGTCCTGATTTATGCATATTTATAATCGACCCTTATCTTAAACATGTGATAAATACATTACAAAGTGTCTTTCTGCCTTTGAGCTTTAATACACTGAATAACAATTGGTATTGGATTGGGCCAACTTGTAGATATAATCTAATCATTTACATTCAATAGTCTTCTAGTTGACTTGCTATACAATGCCTTGTTGATATTGCATCCATTTAACCTTTGTTGCTTCATGGATTGAAAACTTACACAAAATTTTGTCATTATCTATTTTCCAATTTTAAACGTTTTGCTTACAATAAGTTAATATCCCAACTGCAGGTTGTTATTATAACGTTCATTGGTTTCTGATTTAAATATTTAAAACCTATATCTGGCCCATGCTCACAGTTGCCCCTGTATCCCCCCCCATTCTTAATTGCTGGTCATGGCTTACCCTTAAACTTGCCCTCATCCCTCTGCTTGCCCCTTCAAAGGGTTTCTGGTTGCAAATCGTCTGGCGGACAAACACCTTACTAGCTAAGCTGTTTGTTTAGCGGAATTTGCAACATGGCAAGGTTTCTCAGGTCTTTGATGTAGGCAACTGTTCCAAGGGCCTGCTCAAAGCTTGGGAGTAGGTGGTCGACTGTGCCCAGTGTCTACCTAGCCTAGCCATTAACCCGCTTTAAGCAAAGCGCTATTTATCTACTATTTAATCCATTGGTTATTTATTGACTCATTTCATCATTTGAAAAATGATGATTGATATGGATTAATTGATTAATTGATCCTATTGCTATAGTAATTGATTTATATTGATTGATCAAACAATTTGATTGATTGATTGATTGAACAATACTATTGTTGATGTGATTGATTTATATTTATTGATTGAAACATGGATGTGATGATTGATTGGTTGATTGATTTATGGTACAACAATATACTTGCTCACCAATTGGGTGACAGGTCGGTTGTTAAAATGCATGTTCAATTTCAATAAATAAGCCATGACCAAAAACGCCAGTTGTTGTTCAGTTGTTGTCTTTAATAATTTTGAAAAATGTGAATCGAGGATATTTTAGGACAGAGTATTTTATATCGCGTTTGTGAATGACCACTGAACCGTGAGGTGTTTGATAACAACAGGAGCGATCAATCGAATCTTGCTCTGTTTATTGATTACAAATCAAAGAACAATACGAGAAAATCTTTATATTTCAGCAGAAATTAGGATTCCAGAAAAGAAGTTGTGATGTTCTCCTAACTTTCGACCATGACCAAGACGTCTAACCCACACGTTATCGCCTTTATTCAATGCTAAAGTCACCGTTCCTGAAGCTGTTTCTGGCCATGGTGAATAGACAGCAGAGGAAATGCGCAGAACCGGACGTCCATTATGTACAATTCCAACAGTTATACCGTCGCTAGTAATGGCTCGTACCGTGCAGCTAAAAACATATAGCCCTTTTCTTGGTACAACAAAATGTCCTGACCATTTGTTGTAGCCATTTCCAACGTTTGTAAGGACATTCCCATATATTACTGCTTGGTTGTTTCCCAGATACGCATTGTGGTTTAAAACCGCGCTAAAGCCTATTGCGGGAGTGGATAACCCTAAAATAAATTCATTGTTATGTTGAATGACTTTATCGTAAAAACAAGATATGTGATTTGTAGAGATGGGATTTGGAGAAAGACAGAGGCAAACAAGAGAAATTTGCAACACCTCGATTGACGAATGGTAATAGTAACAAAAACGTTGCAGTGATGATCCTGTTGTTCATTATTCTTGAATTTTTAAATACAATCTGAAGTTTAAAAAAAGGCAATTACATTCACCTTGGTTAACTACAATAAATTGCCAACAAACTTGACAAATATTAACTGTTTTTTATTTTTCTTGATATTAAAGATAATATAAGCCTATCTTGTGTATATTTTATAGCAACAAAGTTTTGTAATTCACAAGTGAGCATGGACATGATTTTGCTCAAATGTTAAACCAATTTTAATGCTTTAGTAATTTCAAAAACATAATATTCCACGTTTAGCCTAAAATAAATGTGACAAACGCTAGACTTTTTTTATATGCAAAACACTTTAGCAGAGCGAGAAAAAAAAGTTGAAAAAGTATAAGGTATAAGAGTCAATGTAATAAAAACATGAGACAAGTCTTCTTTAAAAAAACAAAGAGTTATGAGTTCTGCATCTCACTTATCAGTCGACGACTAGCACTCGAATTTTAGTGAAACATTATTATATCCTATATTTACGTCTTTTTTTCTATTTATCAAGATCTAGTTTACAGTGGGTAAAATGAATATGAAATTTCATTATCGGTTCGATGCAGACAAAAATAAGGTAATTGTATGATCCCATAATATATATATTACAAAACCAAATCTGTTCTGATTAAAAATTGCATTTACAGCAATATTATACAAAGTTAAAAATTAATTCTAAAAAAATAAAAAAGAATAGTTATAAAGAACAAAAACAAGTCATTATATTTTATAAATGAGATTGAAGAGTCGAAAGTGTTTTGGTATTTTTCACCTCAGTGAACTCTTTTCTGATAAAGGTTACCGAAATGACAACGCTTTCTTCTAGCTGATAAAATAATCAAATGTTCTTACCAAATATTTTTGTGATGCTCCTTTAAAAACGTTTGCACTAGAACACAAAAATGAATAACAAAAGTCCTTCCGACTAAAAGAATATCAAAACCATTCTGCTTATTAAATGCTACAAGAGAAAGAAAGAGAGTCCGGAAATAGTATTTTTTCTATAAAATGCAAGACCCAAAGATGTTTCAATACATACATTTGCGGGGCAAGCGTGACTGTTGTATTTTACGAAGCTTTAAGTTTAATTACGCTGTTATATGAGTTGTATTTATGTGTAACAGCTTGTAATAATATACCTGACTGTAGTTATGAAAACGACGCGATAGTATGCTGCTGTGCTGTGCTGTAAGCAAAGTGCAGATCAAATGCAGGCAAATCCGAAAAATGCTACCCTAAAAAGCCTGGGTAATGGAAGACATATACAATATTACAGCTATTTTTCTGCATACCCAATTTCTGCAGTAATATGAATACTTAAATGTCTTGGAGGAAAATAGCGATTTACCTGTAAGTAGCATTTTAAGTTCAGATGGTCATATTGTGTGCACCGAAGTGCCGAGAAAAACAGATAGACTGTCGATTATTGTTTTGAATTTTGGTAACCCTGGGTGTAAAGACTTTCAAAAAATACATTAGATTAAACACTTTAAGACTTTTCATCACAGAATCATACATTCTTTTTAAAATTTTTACATACACGGTTTCCTAATTGTTCCATGCAATACGGTGCACATACCATGACCTTCTGCACTGAAAATGCTTCTTACAGGTAAATAATCTTTTTTTTCTTTTTTTTTTGAATGGACCATGGCCTAAAAAAAGAAAATTTAATCAATTACTAGTATAGAGAAAAGGTTCCCTATTTCATGGCCTTATAAATATTTTGACCTTTTTGCACTAACAAAACGCTGTTTTCAGTCATTAAAGATTATACATGCAATGAAATATTTAAAAGGTTCAATCTTTAACTTACATCCAGAGCATTATATCATACTTGTCAGAAATGTTTATACATTCAGAAAATAACCCCAAAAGTAAAATCAATGATGTAAAATTTTAGAAATCAATAACTTAAAGATAATTCAGGCAAATATATGAATTATTTTTTACCGGAAAAACAGTTAGCTAAATTTGCATTTATATACATATATAAGGACAAACGTTGCAATACCTCTCAAATTGACATATACATTTATTGTACTTGCTCAAAGTGGAGAATATATATATACATAAAGCACATGGAAATCCACTTTATTCGAGCTCCACCTCCGCCCAGGTCGTTCTGATCCTCTCAGATGGTAGCTTGCCCGATCCTCAGTAATGTTCGATAACTCTTTATTATCTGGAATTTTTTTTATTTGTTAAATCTGCATTTTTTATAGAGAAATTTAATTAGTCTTAAAGTGTTAATAGTACACCAATAACTTCAACGAACTGTTTGGCTTAGTGGCTACACGGAGTTCTAATACCTAGAGGTGAAGGGGTTCAAACCACAAATGCAACGGAACAACCTTTTTTTCTAATTTGGTTTCAACTTTTGAAGCAACATATAGATAGCTCGATGTAACTTTAGTGCAAGCATCCTCCAATAGTGAAAATTCACGTTTGTCATAATTATGATGTTCAGGGGTAGAGTGTGACCACCTCCGGGGTCCATTTTGCATAAGATATTTTTATTTTCATTTCTCGAAACTTAAAATGTTAAAATAAGATATATTAACCTATATGCAATCATCTTAACATGTTGTTGATTCTCAATTGTTTGAACCGGCAATTCTCAATATTTGATTTGAATATGACAACATCATATTACAAGATGAGTTTTATGTTTTTGTTACATAAGAACGTCTGGAGAAAAATTAAAATCTTTTAATTCAGGCTATAAACTTCTACACTGTTCAGCTATTTGTTTAAGACTCCTCCATTAGGATGATATTATTATCGCTATTGTCGCTCTAATAAGCGATGTGGCCCATGCGATTTTTCCTTTTTTATATTATTATTTTTGTTGTTGTTGTTGTTGTTGTTTTTTTGTGTCTTATTCCGTGAATTTGCTTCAGTTAAAGTTATATCGCTCTACTTCGCAATATTGCCATTAGATTTTGTTGGAAATTGTTCGTAAGAATTAATAACCTTCATTTAACAATTTATGTAAACAATTAATATATGAAATATCTAATTTGAAATAAAAAATAAAATAAAATTCGTCCTTGAACCAATGAGGAATAACCGTATTTTTCGCATAGGTACATGTATACATAACCAGATAATTTTGACAAGGAAAATAAATGGGAATTGTACAACCTCTTTTATGTATAATTACTCTTCCCTCAAACATCATTAAGATGGAGATTGTTATTCATAAAGTTCATACCAAAGATTTTGTTCTTTAACTCTGCTTATACTACTGTCCTTTACAAAATTTAGATTATTGAGAATATATAAAAATGTTGTCATGTATTTATTTATTTTTATTATTTTTATTTATATTTTATTTATTCTCAATAATCTAAATGTTGTAAAGGTCACTACATAGGGCTGAATGGTTGATGCCGTATTAGACAGTATTGATATCTTTGAGATAGAGAGCTTCTTATAAAGACAAATTTAGAGTACCAATAACTGGTAATGTCATTTAGAAACCTAGCGTCGCATTAACCATTGCTGGCGTTCAAATGCAGTCGCCAAAATTTCTTATCCTTACAAAATAAATTTTGAAGCTAGAGTTCTTGAGCGGTCTGATACGAGACTGGCCAGTCCTATTTTAATTATTGTTTAGATTCTAGGGTGAAAAAATAAAACACTCAAAAACGAGCAACATTGTGTGTTCTGTTTATTAGACGAAAACACAGACCAAGACATTGAAGTATTCATATTTCCGCAGAAATAAGGTATCCAGAAAAGTAGTTGTAATGTTTTTCTATATGTCTTCCATGACCGAGGCGTTTAACCCATACATTATCTCCTTTCTTCAAAATCAATGTCACCGATCCTGAACCAGTTTCTGGTGAATAAACAGATGAAGCGATCCTCAGAACCGGACGGCCATTGTGTACAATTACAACAGTTATCCCGACTTTGCTGTTGGCTCTTACTGAGCAGGTAAAGACATATAGCCCTTTTCTTGGAGCAGCAAAGTGCCCTGACCATCTATTATAGCCGTTTCTAACATTTGTAACGACATTGTCATATACTATTGCATGGTCGTTTTCCAGATAAGTATTCTGGGATAAAATCGCGCTGAAACCTATAGCAGGATTGGATATTCCTAAAATGATAATATTATTTTGCAAATGTTTATGCTGTAAAAGTAAAAAAAAATTAATAAAAAAAAAACACTTTCCACAAAGAAACAAGTTAAAGAAAGACAATGACAGGAGAAACAAGAGATAAAAATTTTACAACACCTTGATTGACAACGGTTGAAAGTAAAATGAACGTCGCAGTGAAGATAAACGTGTTCATTTTTTCAAACGTTTGCCCCTTTCAGTTCGATCTAAAATAAAGAAAAAAAAATACATTAATCAAATTGGATAACTACATAGAGCAACAAGCTTTACAAAAATTAAAATCAGCTGTGAATATTTCACATAAAGTTTTAAAATTAAACACTTCAAACAGCATTAAATTCAAGTTATGTTCTCTCTCTCTCTCTCTCTCTCTCTCTCTCTCTCTCTCTCTCTCTCTCTCTCTCTGAATTTTCAATTACTCTTTCATTAGGATCAAAAAAGTAAATCATTAATATTTCATAATCAGTTCGCAGCAGCTGAAAAAAAAAATTAAAGAAACTAGGTTCCATTTCACTTTCTTTTAAGTCATGTCCTAGTCAATTAGTTAATTCAAACCAATAGGTATGAAACAAAATCTGCTCTGATTTAAAAATCCAGTTAATAAATTTTTCAGTCAAAAGTCAGTTCTCATGAATAAATGGTATCAAAGCACTAAAATGAAATGCATTTAATTTAAAAAATGTGATTAGTCAGAAATATTATTTTTGAATATATTTGTGAAATTTCCACCAAAAATATCAATAATTATTTTCAAAAGGTATTTTGTGACATTTCAATAATAAGGTTTTGCTTAAGACTATATTTACAATAAATAATTAAGAAAACGCTTCAGAATAAGAAAAAAAGTTATCAAGAATCATGCCCGATATCAGAGAGAGAGAGAGAGAGAGAGAGAGAGAGAGAGAGAGAGAGAGAGAGAGAGAGAGAGAGAGAGAGATTAATTACGAAAAGCATGGCCTAAAAAGTTAAAACACAAAAAATATCAAAAAAATAGTTCAATACATACAAATCTGGCTTAAGCGTGTCTGTCCTATTTTACAAAGCTTCAATTAATTTAATGTCGGTCGTTATATTCGTTGTACTTTTATGTCACAGCTGGTCATCATATACTTATATAAGGATAATGCGATATTTAGCTGTACTGTGCGGGAAGCAAAATGCTGACCGAATCATAAATGTTACTTTAAAATAGCACATCTAGTGTTACATATAAAAAAAAAAATTAGAACGATTCAAACGGTTATTAACAAAGCATTTTTAAACTTAATCCGACAAAATATGCGCAGTTTCGAACATGAAAATAACCTTGTTTTATACTTTTTGTATATTAACTACAATGTACATGACTGTACAATAGCAAGGGTCAAAATAAGTAAAAAAAAAAAGAGTAAAGTATCTTTATGTTTCAATGCCTATAGTCTGATCTCACTTGCATTGCACTTCTATTATTGAATATAATGTCAATCAATTTTTCTTTTGCAAATAGATTAAACGTCTATTACGTACTTTTAAACGTACTATTACGTAAATTTTGTTATTGGTTTTGTTTTTTTTCTGGGTTTTTTTTTTTTGTATTGTTTTGTTTTGTTTGTTTTTTAATTAAAACTGCATACTGCACATTAGCAAACAATCAGCTGAAATAAAAACAAAAGATTTGCCAAACAAGTTCGCAATGAAAAAAAAAATTAAATTAATAAAAGAAATCGACGCGACGTCAAAGTACAAAAATACCCAAACATTTTTTTTTGCACTGTTTGATTTTCTGATCACCTGAGCCATTTGCGTGACCTATTGCCATTGTTCTTCGTCAACCATTATGCGTCGTTTATCATCCGTTAACAATTTGTAGCTTCCGAAAACCTTCACAGCCACTTTTTTTTTTGCTATTTTTTGGTGTGAAGATTCTAATATTGGATTACTATAAATTGTGAAATTTATTAACTTACTTTCCCTAGAGCCTTATTTATAAGTGAGGCCTTTACTGCAAATATATGCCAAATTAAAAATGATATCTTCTTTTTCTACTCCCGGCATGAGAAAAACTAAATGCATGTGTATATTAATGTCCATGAAACCCTCAATCAAAACCGTGATAATGGATCCTTGGTCAGGGTTCTGACCTTAGGGCGGAGCAAATATGGCCGTATAGTGAAAAGGTTAACAATCGTAGAAAAACTATCCTATATAAGTTTGATAATAACTAATTGCATGGTTGTGTTTATTGAACCATCTACCGAAATTATGAAATTCGTGGCCCCTGGGTCAGGGTTAAATGCCATACGTGGTGGCCAATATGCTGATAAAGTGTAAATGTATGAAATCTTAGAAAATATTTTTATCTACTCCCGTTAATATTGGAGAAAAACTAAAGGCATAATTATGATGACCATTAAGACTTTTGGCTGTATTGTGTTCATGTGTTCATTGTGTTTAAGGGATTCAGAACTAAGGCGGAGTAAAATATATCAAATCTTTAAAAAAAATCTTTTTTTCTACTTCGACATCAGTTGGCATGGTTATTATGTCCATGCCATGAAGCCCTTTACCTAAAAAACAGGTGTTTGAGGACAGGAACTACATTCCCGAAGTTAAGCAATCGCGTCGTTACTAATTTTTTTTTCCATTGTCCGAAGATCATGATAGTTATGGTTTGAAGTTAAACAAGTAGTAGACACGATTGCTATTTCTTTTTGTTGCCCATTGTCAAACTATCATTTTATTAATTAAGGCATGTCTTTCGTGTTTCCACCTTTCCACTGATTATTATTGATTACGATAAAAACGGAATGCTAAGTCTTAGTCTTTGTCAAGCATACAGTGAATTATTTCGCGAAATTTGTGATATTTTCTTTTTTGCGATAGTTTGGCGTATATGCCCTTTCTTCCGTTGATTTTAGATTGATCAATTCAAATTAAGGCAATTTGTCGGTGAAAAAAATTCCGTATTACCCAGTAAATGTATTACAATATGCTGATGTTAAGTGAAGGGAAAAATCGATCTACTATAAAAGATTATTTTTCAAAATGAGTGTATGAATTATTCTAGAAATTTATCATAAATTGAATGAGAAAGAAATTGGTCTATACTTGTGTGTGGGAAGGGGGGGGGGGGTCCTGTACTCTAGCATCTGTGCCTAAATCGTGAAATTCATGAACCCTGTGACATAGTGTAATTTTTTAATTTTATTACTGGATGGGTATAAATTGGGGATATCAGTTCTACTCGGTTGGTTAAGCCGATTAATTGGGGTCTTTAGTCGAGCGATAACCGAGTACTGGTTGATTTATTTGAAAACGTGTCCTTTTTAAATAAATGCCTTTGTCACATACACCGTATCTTAAAACTCAATAAGATTTAAAAACTTATGATGTTGTGTTCTGAAGGTAACAGACCTAAGTTAAAGTGAAAAGTATTTTATCGAAATGTCATTTAGCAAATGTCTCTAGTTATCTTTATTTTTTTTCTTTTTGGCGCTTACCCTTGAATGAGTTCAATATCAAATACAATGTGCCATTTTCCAATATATTTGTAAGTCATTGTACCGTTCCTAATGAAACAATTAATGATTAATGATTGTAAAAACGAACGCCTGGAGATGATTATTGATATGATTAAACTTTTAATTATTAGAAACATCTTTTTTAATTTATAACGGGTTAGAACAGTCTTAAAGTGCACTGTAATAAGAACAATAATTTTACTACAAAATCAAGAGATCAATTATTTATTTAGCCAAGGGCACGATGGAACATCTAATATGGAACTCAAAACTCACAACATGAAAGAGAGTTCGTAAATTTTACAATTTCGCAGTTCAGGCGTTTGGAAGGGCCAATATGACCACATAGTAAAAATAGTATACAATTTTTGATATTTGCTTTCTGTACTTTCCCAAAGTTTTGAGAAGAATTAAATGCATTGTCATTATGTAAAAATGTCCTCCTTTTAAATTGTGATTTTGTAACTTGTAGATGAAATACATTTCCTTCACTATGCTTGGAAAGCTCTGAAGATGATTAATTAAGTGCAACTTCAAACACGAAAGTGCAGTGGTATTAAACATTTTAATCTCACATCATTCTCGTGTACAATTATAAAGTGACCACAGTCTGCGGGTCTCTTTTTACCAAAAGTTTGTTGGCCCCATGCAGGAACTAAGGTACAAATAATCCGAGATTAGTACGACCCACCTTCCCCTCAGCTCCCCCTTTATAAATTGATGTTTGCAAACGTCCAAAAATAAAAGCCGGGGTAACAGTCAAAGGAGTTTTGGGTTTAGACTTCAAAATGATGCTTTAAATAAAATTCAAAAGTTCAATTTGACAACAAAAATATATGTTATCAAGCATCTGTTAACTTGATTAAGAAGACGTATGTTAATTAGATTTATAAGTTAATTTTAGATTAAGATAAAAAAAATAATTGATAATTTCACTTTAAAATGTCGAAACTGCATATTTTTTAACGTACTATTTGAGAAATGATACGAGAGCGTATATTAAATTGAGGAATTAATCAAACACCTCGTTACTGGTGGCTATCAGATCAATACAGTGTGTCTGTCTCCAGCTGACATCAAAGTGATACCAGTCATTAGCATCAGGTTACAAATAAACGGACATATATATATTAGTTTTTTTTATACACATTGTTAAATGAAACTTTATTCATGTAGAACGTTGTTAAGTGAAACTTTATCTATACTACTATATTAAAATAATAGACTTTTTGGGCTTTAATACCGAGAAATCGGAAGAATACTGTCTTTTGTTTTATACATTTTAAATCATTGGTACTTGAAGGTTACCAATTTCTTTAATTTTTTTCTCAATCAAGCTTCGCTGATTAATAATCAACCATACTACAATCTTGCGATGTCCATTACTTTCCGCTAAATCACGAGAGACTCTTTAGTTTATGTTTCCATAATATCACATTTGCATGGATAAACTAAGAAAAGATATTACAAATACGTGTAAATTTTATTGCATTATTGTAGGCTTAAGCTTGGTTATGTAAATGTCAACAATACGGTGTGTCGAGGTATCGATTTCGTATATTTCCGATATTATATGCAATGTCAACCCTTGCACACAGGGGTCAAAGTCTAGTTCATGTAAAATTTAAGTCTAAGTCTAAACGTCTTTAAACACACTGCTTTTCGAGGTTTTAAATCGATACCCAGCTTTGCTACTTGGAATTACAATTTCAGATTTGTGAGGCTGGGCCAGATTGTTTTTAGTAGTAAATACTGCTGTGTCGTTTACGATGAAAGTCTTTTGCAATAGTTTTTTCATACTTTGTTTACTATTTGACACAACGAATCAGAAAATTTTTACTACGTTTGATCACTTTAAAATATTTTTTAGTAACTCACATATATCATAATTGAAGCCAAAACATCTGTAACATATTTGGTTTTAAGGAAGAACATCATAATAAGACTATTCCCGTTCTCCTGGATTAAAACACAGTAATTCGTTAATTTTGTGCTTGATGTGGTACAAGTACTATATTAAACTTTAATTGATCGCACTACAGACCATTATTGATATACAACATAAACCAGAATAAACACGTATATGTAGCCCCAATTAATGGAGGGATATCTAGAGGGGGTGCTTTTTCTTGCAATAAAATTTTCTTTTAAAAAATTGACATATAGCTAGGAATGGAATCTTGCGAGAGCTGCCCTCTCATGTCTACATTTTTGTGAGCATGTAAATTTAGAGGAAATAGCAAATTGAAATTAAAATAACAGCTAAAGGTTTTTAGCATTTTCATGTACCCTCAAGTTTTAAGAGCAGTAAGTATTGTGAATTTTA
This sequence comes from Magallana angulata, assembly GCF_025612915.1. Classification (NCBI taxonomy): domain Eukaryota; kingdom Metazoa; phylum Mollusca; class Bivalvia; order Ostreida; family Ostreidae; genus Magallana; species Magallana angulata. Next base: position 39,862,009 of record NC_069118.1, on the reverse strand, counting down.
TATTATATACATTTATAGCAATGTAAATATAAATCAAATTCATATGAACATGTGCAATGTTCATGTGACAATACATCATCATGGATCAAAATATCGTTTAATTAATTGTGGGCATTATATTTTTTTTTCAATCATTACAATATGTAAAGTATATCATACCATAAAAAATACATCTTTAGGTGTGTTTGAAAAACGTTTTAAAAGTTTGACACGACCCTTTAAAAACGGCGAAAAGTATTATTTATTAAGGATAAGACACATTGAAAATAATTAAATAATTAATACAAAAAATGATCGCCCAACGTGGGGCTCGAACCCACGACCCCGAGATTAAGAGTCTCGTGCTCTACCGACTGAGCTAGCCGGGCTGGTGATAAACCTTATATTGGCGTTGTCAATTTAGCTCACCTGTGTCTTTTGCGTTATTTCAGTTAATATCTAATTATCTCCAACCGAAGTATTCGTAGATAACATTAGTTTGCTTTGACATCAAAATGTTAATGCCAAATGACACTCAAGATACTTACTTTTAGGATAAACCAGCAACCCCTCTCATTTTCTTGATAATATATTTGCTTATTACATGCTTTCACAATACCTACTGGTGATTTATTTTCCGTTTTAGGGGACTAGGAAGTTAACAAATTAACCATCAAATATCCATAAAACTTTTAAATATTATATTTATGGGCAAAAACTGATGTTTCCTGAACTAAAAATTTTCTCAAAATATATTCTTTCCTTTAAAATCTAAACATTCTTATAACTTTATTCAACGCTATTTGTGTAAAGGAGGTAAATATAACTTGAAAATTGTCACGGCCATCGAACCCTCTTAACTACTTACGTTGTGATAGTGTGTCATGTACCAATGAGTACATTGATAAATCATTGGACCAACCATTGTGTGCAACCTACATGTAAGTTAAACTTGAAGACCACCATGCATTAGTAAATGAAACATTACTAGACAATGTAATTGTTCGACACATTACGTAAACTATTCAAGGAAGAACCAAACGAATGCAAAGCAAATCAAAAATAGCCTTATACTAAGGCTCTAGTGCCAGCAGTCATCTGGATTTAGAACGTTTTGAATGCTAATATCTTTAATTTGATAAACAGACTGTTAGAAATATTTAGAAATATAATTCAACAAATTCCTATTGTCAAGACGTATATTTCTAATAGCCTTGTGAGCATCAAGCATTGTACTCGACGTGGATATGTAGATATCGGCTTTTCTTAAATTCTTTAAAGTCTTCATGAAACATACATGTGGTGGTGAACATAGTAATGCTATTCTTTAAACTGCATAATGAATTTACCCTGATGTTTAGACAAACCTTAATAATTAATCGCATGTTATCACTTCTACACACATCAACAATATTTTGCTGCATTTTGACGGGCTCTGTGGATTTCTTTATCCACGTATGGACTCTTTCATAAGGCACCGTTTCCGACCCATAAACTCTCTCCAATGCAGTAGAAATTACCAAATTAAACAGTTTTACATAAGCTCTATTTTTTTTTTCAATATTCTCAACCTGTTTCCAAATCATTTATTAATTAGTGGTCAACGGCTGGCTTTATTGAAACGACAATTAGTTTAGAAGGCTAGTATTTATACCGTTTGAAAAGCTTTGAATAGAGCAATTAAATAGTATCAAAATGCAAAATATTGTAAAAGCGTCATCGCTTTTTGATGCAAAACGGATACCAAGCAGCCCTCGTATAGATTTGCATAACAATAATTTTGATTGGGTTCGAACCCCTCAATACTTTACACTTTCAAATATACAATCACGATTTATTTAAAAGAGGTTCAACGATTTTTAACAAGTATCATTGCCTTCAACCTTTCTACAAATATTATATCTAAGAATTAGTTGTAACTAATCCAATTCTGTACTGGATCAAAAATAGAGGTTCGATGATTTTATATATCTATAAATAAACATAAACATCAAGTTTAACTGAGCACATTTTTTTGCTATGTTTCGGTTGATAATGACTGATGATACTTCGGTCGTGAGCCAGACGTCTTACCTAGAACCTATCTCTTTTATCCTTTTCCAGTAACATCGTTCTTGAACCATTTTCCCAGGATAAATGAGCTTAAGAGACTTTCAAAATAAGGTGACCCTTTATATGACGCTTTGTCTGAGGACAAGAATCAGTCACTCTGTGATAATCGAGACAGGTGCCTCGTAAAAAGAATTATGCTGAGCAAAAAACTGTTGCGTTTGCCTGTGCAAAACATCTTTAGAAAATGGTACAATTGTTGGAAAAGTACTGCAAAGAAGATGCAGTTCGTTCTTTGCAAAGAACATGTGCATTGGTGACATTCTATGCCGAAAATGCAGGAGGACGGTTTAGAGATCACAAAGAAATGGGGGGGGGGGGGTCAATTAGAGTTTTCCGTCAATGCCATCCCGGCATCTGGTAAGTCGCATCTGTTAATACATGTACGTACGGAAAAGAGTTCAATTGAATGTACACTGAATGGTTATAATGTTCAAACAACTCGTAAAAATCCTTCTACATCTACAAATATTACTTTTCCTATTTCTGGTTGAAAAACCATGTCGATATGCATTGTTATATTTGTAATGATTAAATGGATTTTTCCACTAGAGCATTTATTTATATTATATTACCTTTTTTATTTTGAAAAATGTGCTTGTCCCCATAGACCTTAATGCAATCTTTATTAAATGATTACTGATAACATTTTTGAAAAGTTCTCTTTGTAAATTCTTTGCTACTCTAAATTTGCCTCAAATTAATGTCAAAGTATTTAAAAGATGGTGGATGTTCAGTGTTAGAAAACAAGGTCCTAATATGGGTGGGATAACTCAAGTAAGTAAGGGGTATGTATTTGTATACATTTGCAAACCAATATTTAGAAATAAATAGTTTTGTTAATAATAAAAGATTCTTAACTCAGATTTAAAAGGCGCTAAATGAATTTAAGTTGACAAGGTACGAACCACTCGAATTTCAAATTTACATTTAGTTATATCCTTGCAGGAGAAACAATGATTCTTGTCAGATATTTTATTTTCCCTCATTTCACTTTAGGAAATAGTCCTAGGCTAGGAAAACTTCAAATACGAGATATTTAAGTCCATTTAATAAAAATAAAACCAAAAATTTATAAAATCTACTCGGAGTGATTGAAGGTCGATGTTTTTTTTATTTCGTTATATAATTCATTATATGACACTACTGGCTCTAAAAACGCCTGTCCGTATGAAAATCCCCTGTCTTCCCCTGTCTTCCCCTGTCACCCCCTGTGTTTTCACTGTCATCCCCTGTACATTCCCCTGTGTGCCACTGTACAGAGCCCCTGTACACCCTGTCATCCCCTTTGCGCCCCTGTACACATCCCCTGTGTGCCACTGTAAGCCCCTGTCACCCCCTGTACGCCCCTGTCATCCCCTGTAAGCCACTGTATACCCCTGTGCATGCCACTGACATCCTCTGTACGGCTTTTTACTGTTTAATTTTTCAATATTATTTCTTAATTCAACTTTTGAAATCACATATGTTATATTTTTGAGCTATAAGTCAATATTTGCACTTAACAGCGCCGAATCACAAGACACACTGTTATTGTAATTTTAAAATCATGTTTTATAGTTAATAATTTATTGATACTTAAATAATCATGCTAACAACTAAAGACTTGAGATTCACTGGGTGGTATACCTCAGGTGCGGGCGGGATTATTTATGATATTGGGTGTGAAAGCCCTCAGGGTATGAAGTCCCCTAGAGCTCGGGAACATCGCCACTCCCTATATGTTTTAAAAACAGACATTGAAAATTTGACACAGAGTGATTTATTTATTTTCTAAATTTATCTAAAGATATATGTACACTTTACTTATAAATAATCATATGATTCTTAGTAATAAACATTACAATAGAAACTGTAAGATCAAGCGCGGCACATGATTTTTTTTAATTTTGTATATATCTAAACATATAGGTGCACACTAAAACCAATAAATCAGTCAGAATGTAGAATTTATAATCTGCTATGTAACGATAGAGTACACCTTTCTTCTTTTTCTACCAAGTTCTTAATTATACCTTTATTAATTTCCTTTGAATAGCAAAATTCAGCATCAATAGCTTGTATAAGTTTAAGAAATAATTATATAAGCCTAAGAAATTATTTAAGTATGTTTGTTTACAATGTTTCTGACCGGTGTCGTATAATTAAAGGTCCGTCCCGTAAAAGGATCCGGACCTTATAAGAAGAGGTCCGCCTAACATGAAAGGTCCGAGGTATACATTTCATTTCTATCTTTTTAATTTCGAGAGTTTTAATTTTAATTCAAATTTAAGTCCCAAAGTGGAGGATACCAATTAATTTATCTTTTTAATTATTCATGTATACATGTATTTTTATAATTTCTGTTACTTTGATTAACATATTAACATATTACAATCAGCACCCATAATCAACCCAACCACCCAGCTTGAACCATTACATGATATGCTCTCTCTCTCTCTCTCTCTCTCTCTCTCTCTCTCTCTCTCTCTCTCTCTCTCTCTCTCTCCTGGTGTTTCCATCATGATGATGTGTCTCTCTCCATAACTAAATAGCAATATGTAATATTTGATTAATTTGAGCACTAAAAAGCAACTTTACGGGATAAGTATGGCTTATTCTATCTTCTTAATATTCATTTTAATAATAAAAAAAGTTTCTAATATTTAACACATTCATTTTAGGTCTTCGCCATTAAGAATGTAAACAAAATATTTGTTTACATAGCAAAGAATTGTAAGCTCAGTAAATCACTGATAACTTAACGAATGACACTCGAATTTTGGCTGCCTATCAAAATTGCCTTAATGAAGTATTGTATACATTAAAATCGGAAAAATAATTTTTGACCGAAATCGTGACCATGCCCCTTTGAAAAGAATAACATACGGAATTTGACATATGTACAGAGAAAAAAAATACTACCAAGTTAATTTTTGTTTAAAATATTTGTACATGTAAATTGCATTAACTGTTTTGAATCACTCAGATATCCCCTAAACATTAGTTTTCATTTTAATATTGTCAAAGAAAATTGAGAGAGAAGTTAAGATATACAAGTGGAGATAAAAACATCATAAATAGATCCTATAAATTATTGTTGTTAAAAGAAATATCTTCTCAAGGGAATTCAATGCATTTCTATCTCTTACATTAAAGATAAATATATGTAAATACAGTTCGAAATTTTGTTATTACAGCGAGTTTTCATGATTTTATTGCAACTGTGACACTACTTTTGGAGCAACCCTCTTATCAATCCTACAGTGTTGTGTATTTGGTGATCTGCAAAGTGTAAATGTCTCCGAATGCTATTCATGTAAAAGTCTCATTTAACGTCAAGCTCGAAATGATGTAGAGATAATTTGATGATTTTTTTTTCATTTATCACTAGCTCCGATTACAGAATGTCATAATTTTTCTCCACTTTTCCCTTTAAACTAAATCATTATTTAATTTTTTATGTAAAGAAATGCATCTAATTTCATGAGGTTTTGAAACGTGAAGTAGTAAAACAAATTAAAATGGTGCCTTAAAGGCGCTCAGACAGCAATCTGAAGATAATTGCTAGGCAGTTTACAAATATATTTCTGCATCAAAACGCTTTGTATCATAGCAATTTTATCACAAATTATATACCTTCTATCTTTTTTTTGAAACCTTAAAAGAGAGAGAGAGAGAGATTATAAATTAACAAATTATCAGACTTTTAATCCTTTTTTAAATACATTACCTTCAGTCAGTCAAAAGATGCTTGTTAATTATAAGTACATTGTACATGTATCATCTTATTAATTTCTTTTAACTTTTCACGCCCTTAATAGTTACCACAGTTACGTATACACTACTAAGTATATTATGAATGTATACGTCCAGGTAATGCACATGTGCGACCTTTTAGTAATAACCTTAAAATAATGATGGATTCTACCTAAAGACGTATGAATTGTTAGTATATTTTCATACGTTCCTGATCTATTGAAAATTAAACAAATCACGAGGAAAAAAGACGATATTGGTTATGCAGAACACTACAGTGGAGCCTTTTTTCTCTCTCAGATTAGGGGTGTATTCTGATTAGGTAAGGTGTGAATGCCTGCAGGGCTTCACTTACCCGTGTGTACCTGTCGTGAAATCCTCCGCTAATCCGTATATACACCGAAAGAGATTTAAAAACAAAGGGACTAAATAGTGTGTTCAAATTATTGTCAAAATACTCATGTTTTTATTTTATTTTTTTTACTCAGATTCTAAACAATTTGTCAAAATCTAATTCGCTATCAATATTTAATATTCCACAAATAATTTAGTGATACGGCTAAACTGTAATGTACCATACGCTAATGGCCGACTGTTTATATTAACAAAGACATATTTTAGATGTAAATGCACATGAGCAAAAAGAATAACTCTGAGATAAATTGCAATAAGTGATTACGGGTACTAGGACCATTTCATATAGGGGAAAGCCGGACCTTAAATATATAACATTAAAGGTCCGGCAGGACCATTTTACGGACCGGACCTTAAATTATACGACATCGGCTTATTGGACTCTTGAATTGACTTTAAACTGATGATTTTTTCTCATAATCAATTTCAATAATTTCTAAAATCTAATTTTCATATCTTAATTTACTGCAGAGCGGAAGCTCATTAATTGCCAGTGAACAGAAATCCCCTGCAAAGGTCAGAACATGTAACTGTGTTTTTTATACATGTAGGAGGTTATATAGATATTGAGAAATTTAAAAATGAGAGAGAGAGAGAGAGAGAGAGAGAGAGAGAGAGATTGCATTCAATTTAATTTTGAATTAAATTTGTGTATTATATAATTTACCCGGGAAGTAATTTCCTTATAAGTAAACATGCAATCCTAATTTCATCACCTATTCTTTATCATTCCACGGCCCTGTCAGAACAGACACAACATACATGTAAATGTAGAACTAGTGTTTTCTATACATGTAGCCTAAGGATTTTATATAGATACTGAGAGAGAGAGAGAGAGAGAGAGAGAGAGAGAGAGAGAGAGAGAGAGAGAGAGAGAGAGAGAGAGAGAGAGAGAGAGAGAGAGAGCTTGCATTGATTTTAAAATAAAAGTTACTACTAGTTTACCCGTGAATTAATTTCCTAATAAGTAAACATGCAATCCTAATTAATTAATTTATAAAACCATTTCTCTATAATTATTTAGATAAACTTAAACCTGTCAAATTGATTTTTAATTCATCAATGTTTTATTCTACACCAGAACAATTGATCAAAACACTTGAAGACACCTGATTAACAACGAGCTGATTGAAGCCACAGTTTTCAAAGGAGAGGATGTTGATATTTTTCCACTTGATCAGTGATTATATAATATAGCCACTGTACACAGCCCTTCTTGACAATTTGCAGTGCAAGGTAGCGTGATAGGGGAAAAGAGATGAAAGACACACGTGTACATGTATATATATACACACACTTCCTTAGATCTAAATGGTCGGTCAGTGATCATATGATAGCTATATACATTGTATACAGCCCTTTTTGAAAATTTGCAGTGCACGGTAGCGAGATTGGAAAAATGAGGTGACAGACACACGTGTACTTGTATATACACACACGTCCTCAGGTCTGGATGCTCGGTATAGCTACACAATAATGCAATATGTTGTTTAAACACCCCTTAATACTTTTTACCCAGTCAGTCAAGAGAAGAAACAAGAAATTGAAAATTTCGATTTTTCAGTTCTGAGAATTTAGAGCTTTAGATGCCGAACATTATTTGGCACGGTGATATGAATTAAAACTGTATTATAATATTGCTCTTTTATATTTTTCATTTTTCAAATCAAATCAATTTTAAATAAATGTAAATTTGTATATTTTTCTAATCCGAAACCCCGAACATTGTTTAAGATAAAGCATGTCTGTATATAAGTCACCCCGTTACCGGCATTTGTATACAGTCATGCATTAAATCATTCATTGACCGTATCATTGCTCTATATGCATGAGGACAATTCTATACAATAATGCATATAAATAACTAAACTGGAAAATGCACACTTATAGAAGTTAAAAGTGTCAATGGACTGGTCTAATCCCCCCTTCCGACCAAAATCAACTCTCTCTCTCTCTCTCTCTCTCTCTCTCTCTCATGATTTATCAAAAAAATTGCTGCATGACAGCAAATACAAGCGATTTGCATGTACATGAACTTCTTAAAAACTATTTAATTTTATGCATCATTACACTGGGCAAAACAGTCAAAATTTAGGTGATCATATTTTATCGTTTTGATCGGTGTTGGTTATCTGCGCATGCTGATCTTGTTGTGTTATGATGCGCTTTAGCTCAGGCAGGTTACATGGCACAGAACAGTGAAGATTTCACGCACTCCTCCACTTATTTTTCTTTCATTTTTTTTTTTTTTACAAATTACAGAACACGGTCATTTGTTTGAATGCATGTAATAGAATAAGCGGTTTATCGGTATACAAGTAAATCTTGATTTGTTTAAATGTTGAGTCATAATTATTCAAGTTTGTAATAATATTGCCCTCTATGAAATGAAAAAAAAAACAAGCACCGTCTAAAGCATGAGTGCTTGATATAAAATTTTAAATCCGAATTAATTAAAAGCTATTTATTTACTTAGCGAGCAGTTAAAGACCGTACAGGGGATGTCAGGGGCATGCACAGGGGTATACAGTGGCTTACAGGGGATAACAAGGGCGTACAGGGGGTGACAGGGGTTTACGGTGGCACACAGGGGATGTGTACAGGGGCGCACAGGGGATGACAGGGTATACAGGGGCTCTGTACAGTGGCACACAGGGGAATGTACAGGGGATGACAGTGAAAACACAGGGGGTGATAGGGGAAGACAGGGGATTTTCATACGGACAGGCGTTTTTAGAGCGAGTAGTGCTACTTCATGTATTCATTACGTTTTACAAGTTATAATTCAGATGAATTTTTAAAAATACATGTTGAAACCTTTTTTTTTCAAATACAAAGCTCCTAAAACCGCAAAAGCGACCTTTTACGTCATATTTTCCTCCGCTGGCCACTTTTAAATGTGAGTAATAATTATGTCTCCCCTTTCAACATATTGTTTTTGTCGACTTTCTTCTTCTTCTTCTTCTTCTTATTAAGGTCTTCCGTTTCCAACGGAAGACCTTATTGTCATTGCTTTGTTTCTTTTTCCCTATTATTAGGGTCTTCCGTTTCCAACGGAAGACCCTATTGTTTTTGTTAGGTTTCTTTTTCTCTATTTTTCACTATTATTATTCTTTTTTTTCTTAACATTTTTCTTAAAACTCAAATATCTCAAATATGCTACAACGGATTTTTATGAAAATTACACGAATAATACAAATTATCAAGGTCTTTTACCATGTACATTTTTGTTGATGACGTCACTTCCGGTCGGCCGTTATATTCGTTTTTCTTTTTGTAAAAAGTGATCTTGTCCTCCCTTTTTCGCAAAAACGATTAAAGATAGAAAATTAAAAGTTTCAGGAATGATAGATTTTTTAATTTCTAGGGCCGATCAGGTAAAACTACGATCGCCCGTCACTTCCGGTCCGCTCAAACAGCATTTTTGGAAAATTGTGTTTTAAAATTTTTTTAAATCAAATAATCTACAATTTTTTTCCATCAGAATAGGTTTTAAACTTATCAAATTTTAATATGAGCAGGTCGTCCGTCACTTCCGGTCGTCACCGGAAGTGATTATAATATTTCGATTTTTGGAATTTAAAAGCATATACGTTTTGTTGACATTTTTGTACTGAATGCAAAACTAAAAACCGTTTTAAAATCGGACAACGCATTGCGGAGTTATTGAAGTTTAAAAATGACGTTTTCCGGAAATCTGCATTTCGCAGTGTAGGTTGAAAAATGAGTTTAAAAGGAAGTTAATATGATAGTAAATCGTACCAAATGTCAACAGTTTAATTGAACCCTATCAATTCAAAATCAAACGAAAGACCCACTTGTTGCTCGCAACAAGGTGCTTTCAGGTAATTCAGGCATTCTCGAAAAATTAAGCGTCAAAATTCTGAAGCGAGAGTCTGAGTAGCTCAGTCGATAGAGTCGTGGACATGGCCCAGGTGACCCGGGTTCAAGCCCCGAATGCCGCAATTTTGTTTTTTACTATTTTTCGCTTAGATCTACGATTTTATCTTTGAAGTGATAAGTTTAATCTAATCTATTCAAAAATCGGACGGAAGACCCATTCGTTGCTCGCAACGAGATCGTGTCTAGTTATTCTTGTTTTTTTTTCTTACGCATTTTTGTGCAGGCGATTTCTCGCAGATGGCTCAATCGATTTTCATAAAACTTTCAGATCCGATAGATATTTATTTGAACTAAAAACAATTTTTTTAATTTTGATGACGTCACTTCCGTTCTTAAGATAATGACGTTTTAGCGATTTTCAGAGGGTCGGCTTGTCCAGGGATCTCCTCCTAAACGGTAAACGATCTTGAGTTCAGACTTTCAGGGATTGTAGACAAGAGATTGTAGATGTGCTATTTGGCATTCATATTTGTCATGCTTAAACGGCGTTAAAGCTCGCCTGGTCCCGAAAATCGAGACTAAAAAAACGTCGTAATTTTTCATGGATTTCTTAGTTTATCTCTTTTCTGAAAAATATTTTGTTAACACATGTTATGCAAAAAAAGTTTATATTTACAAGACCTTTCATTTGATATCAAGAAAAAGGGGCTGGTCCTTAAAATCAGGGGACATAAGGGCTCTGAAATCTTTCATCTGTAGCCCTTTACTGAGGGATATTTTGTGAAAAGTTATAGAAGCAAATATGTTTATTTAACAGTTATATATCCAAGGAATGTAATGATTTTATTATGTGTTACGTAATTAGGGGTTTTTAGGGGCCAAAAGTCCAACATTTTGATCACATATATCTCAGAAAGGAAAAATATTTTGAAATGCAGTATTGAAGAAAAGATGCTTAGAATGATGTACTAAATAATATGCTATTTTCAAAATTTCGTTAAACGGCCCCTATAAGGAGTTAAGGGATCAGCCCCTAAAATGTTCGTTCCCATATATCTCAAGAACGGTAACGAATTTATTAACAGTTGTTGAACAAAATGGGTTGGGATTTAAATGACCTTTTATTTGATATCAAGAAAAAGGGGCTGGCCCCTAAAATAAGGGGACCAAAGGGCTCTAAAGTCTTTTGTCTGTAGCCCTTTACTGAGGATATTTTATGAACGGTTATAGAAGCAAATATGTCTATTTTACAGTTATGTATCCAATCAATGTAATGATTTTATCATATGTTACATAATAAGGGGTTTTTAGGGGCCAACATTATAGAAGTTTGATCACCAATATCTCAGAAAGGAAAAATATTTTGAAATGCAGTAAAGAAGAAAAGATACTCAGAATGATGTACTAAATAATATGCAAATTTCAAAATGTTGTTAAACGGCCCCTAAAAGGAGTTTAGGAATCAGCCCCTTAAACCTTCTTTCACATATATCTCAAGAACGGTACCGAATTTCTAAACAGTTGTTGAACAAAATGTGTTGAGATTTTAATGACCTTTTATTTGATATCAAAAAAGGGGCTGGCCCCTCAAATTAAGGAACTAAAGGGCTCTAAAAATTTTCATTTGTAGCTCTTTACTGAGGGAAATTAAATGAAAGGCTATAGCAGCAAATATGTTTATCTTACAGTTCTGTATCCAAGTAATGTAATGATTTATTCATGTGTTATGGAATAAGGATTTTTTAGGGGTCAAGAGTCCAAAAACTATGACCACCTATATATCAAAAAGGAAAATATTTTGAAATGCAGTGTAGAAGAAAAGATGCTCAAAATGATGTACTTTGCAACCTTTAAAATTTGGTTCAGTGGCTCCAATAAGGAGGTAAGGGACTGGCCCCTAAAACTTTTTTTCTAAGATATCTCAAGAACGGTGACGAATTTCTAAACACTTGTTGAACAATGCTCTTATCCCTGAAACAAAATAGTATCTGGCCCTTAGAATGTAGACCCCGTTTTTCTATTCTAAATCATGTTTAGCTGTTACGCAGCACAGTTAAGGCTGTCAATAAACTCCGTTCAGACAAAAGTACGGGAAATGTGCATTATGACATCACAGTATATTACTAACCTCGAAAGTACTTATTAATCTATTTATTAGTTAAATTAACTTATACTTATCTTTTAATTAAAAACAACAAATGCTATTACTTACAATTTTGATGTCCGTTATATCGTACACACTAAAAAATAAGCGAGATGTCGTTCTCGCTGTACTACAAAATATGACGTCATATGCTTCAAAATGACGCATCAAGTTAAATCATTGAAGGCTATCGTGCAGTTTTATAGCGAAGAAAAATAAATGTCATACATTAACGGAAAAGTATAAATGAATATTTTGTTTTAAATTATTATTAGTAGAATGCTACTTATATAGTCTTATTTTCATTTTGTTAAAAGTATGCATCGTATAAAGAAGCCACCTCGGTTTTGTATAAAATATCGTATATCCAAAATCTGAGTACCTAAATAAATCACTTAATTGCAAGGGCATACACTTACCTGATCCCGACAAACTTTTAAATGTGAATTTGAAATATGCTATGTAACTTAAAAACTTCTACGATCCTTGTAAAATCTTACAAATTAATTATTTTTTAAAGAAATTAACCCTGTGACCTTCAAAATTATTCAACATATGCATTATAAATTACGGTTTCTACTAACAAATATTCTTATCTTAAAAAGTTCGCACCGTTTTTCAGAATCTACGATATAACATCAAGTTATTTCATAATTCAGTTGTGAATTTTGACATGATTATGCCCTTGCAATATTGAATTTTTTAAATGACCTCAAAACCACAAATACATCTGCTTGTACCATGCGACTGCCATATCACGTGACCACTATGAACATAAAATATTGTACTGTTATATATATATTTTAGAAATATATTGCATTTGGGTGACTGTTATTGATTTTAAAAAGGACATGCCAGTTTAACTAAAGTATACGTGTTTTCATCACAAAAATTTGTCCATATTTTTATTGACCGCCTTAAATGTACTGCGTAAATAGCAAAATCAAGATCGAACATATATATCTCAAATTCTAAAATCAGACGGAAGACCTCCTCGTTGCTCGCAATGAGATCGTGTCTAGTTCTTATTCTTCTTCATCCAAACTTGTCCAGGCCGTAACTTAAATACCCTTTGACATTAAGACTTCAAACTTGGTATATAGGTAGATGGTATTCAGAAGGAGTGCACGCCATCAAAAGTTTTGACTTGACCTATTTTGTTTTTCAAGGTCAAGCTTTTCATAAAAAATATTATCTGGACCATAACACAAGACTCCTTTAACATACAGACTTTTAACTTGTATCATGGATAGATGGTATATAACCTAGTTGAACCTTACCAAAATTTTTGACTTGACCTAGAATTTTTATTTCAAGGTCATATTAGAAAAAACTTCATTGTTCAACTCCTGAATATACTTTGACAGAAGGACTTCAAACTTTAAACAAAGAACAGCAATAATACACTTAGGTGTACTATTGAATAATATTTGACCTTGACCTTATTTTACTCAAGGTCAAATTAAGAAAAAGATAATAAAATTTTGTCTGGGTCATTACTTTAATACCCTTTGACATTAAGACTACAAACTTGTAACATAGATAGATGGTAATGGGAAGGAGTGCACGCCACCAAAAGTTTAGACCTTGACCTATTTTGTTCTTCAAGGTCAAGCTTTTCATAAAAAATATTGTCTGGAACATAACACAAGACTCCTTTAACATTCAGACTTTTAACTTGTATCATGGATAGTTGGTATATAACCTAGTTGAACTTTACCAAAATTTTTGACATTGACTTAGAATTTTTATTTCAAGGTCATATTAGAAAAAACTTCATTGTTCAACTCCTGAATATACTTTGACAGAAGGACTTCAAACTTTTAACATAGGACAATAATAATACACTTAAGTGTACTATTGAATAATATTTGACCTTGACCTTGTTTCACTCAAGGTCAAATTAAGATATAGATAATAAAATTTTGTCTGGGTCATAACTTTGATACCCTTTAACATTAAGACTTTAAACTTTGAACATTGATAGATGGTAATGAGAAGGAGTCAAGCCACCAAAAGTTTTGACCTTGAATTATTTTGTTTTTCAAGGTCAAGCTTTTTATAAAAAATATTGTCCGGACCATAACACAAGACTCCTTTAACATTCAGACTTTTAACTTGTATCATGGATAGATGGTATATAACCTAGTTGAACCTTACCAAAATTTTGACCTTGACCTAAAAATTTTATTATAAGGTCAAATTAGAAAAAACTTCATTGTTCAACTCCTGAATATACTTTGACAGACTTCAAACTTTAAACAAAGAACAGTTATAATACACTTAGGTGTACTATTGATTTATATATGACATTGACTATGTTTTACTCAAGGTCAAATTAAGAAAAAGATAATAAAAATGTTCTCTGGGTCTGGGTAACATATAGCTGACATCATTCTTTTTCAATTGTTAAATTTGCCCCATATTACAATCCTTGGGGAGAAGGGGAGACATGTGTTTTTTTGTAAAAAAAACAACAATACCCACTAGTTCATGATGTAACAAATAGCATTCAGTTTTCAATATAGGTAACTTTGAGTCTGTTTATCTTTTATTGAAAAAAAAATTTAAAAAATGCAAACTGTTTTCAATATTTTGATTTATATTTTAATAGAAAGCGAACATCAAATTTAACCCTTACCGGTATAAAAATCGTAAATTAATATCAAGAATAACGCCTTCCATGCATATTCTCCTTTTCATCGAATTTTATGTTATTGTTATCTTAAAACCATATAATCACCATGCAACAGTTTCTATTGCACTTGTATCCAAAACAAATCTTTAAACATGGACAGATGTATTCAGATAAATCCATTGAGGTTCATCCAGTATGCACCAGCCTATAATGCACAAAGAGGATCCCAAAGGGGGTTTTGCCGTTTGAATTTGCTTCTAAAACATAATACACTTTTCCTAACTCTTTTGATGTTTAGATTTATCGGTAAATAATCACATTTTTAGAGTTATTTTTTAAAGAATTCAAAAGGCTAAAAAGAAAATTACATTCATACTTAGATAATACGTATACCTCTATGACCAAAATTCCGTGTGCTAAAAAATAACCTATTCAGTTGTATAAATATGCCTTTGAAAATCCTTGATATGCAGTTTTCAATCACTATGCACAGGTAAGGTTTAAAATGTTAATTCTTGTAAAATTGAAAATTGGAGACTGTATACTGTACAGCAAATGTTATTCAATTTTTTAAAGATAATATATTCTTTTGATATTATAAATTATTGTTAAAATGGGAAAATACGCTTGTACGTTAGATAAAAGATATGGGAAATCTTTTTATGTATGGTAATTTGACCATGACATCTTTTTTGTTTGTTTGTGTTTTTTTTTTTATTATCTTAGAAAATCTGTATTTTCTTTAAAAGTTCATTACGTTTAGAAGGGTATTGACATTCGTTTATTTTCATCAATATAAACTGTTTTAAAAAAGTATAGTGTAACGTGTACTTTCGAATTGGAAAAATGATTCAACACATATACATGTAATCATAACCTAAAAGCAAATCAAAATGTCTAAGTTCTTCGACATTTAAACCCTAACGCCTCTTTCAGAAACGCAATTTAGATCCGACTAAATATTGGCGTAACTTAGTTACACCCTCGCAAATGTGTTCGAATGTTTTCTTTTTCGTTGCTAAGTATGTAATAAATCCAGAGGTGCTCGAGTGAAAGTTCACGAGACTTCTTTGAGATTTGTTCAGTTCAGTGAAATTTCGAGCCGAAGTATAAGTATTCGGATAATATTCTCAAAATACGAAAGTACTGGTCATTTTTGTATCATATCCTACTTTTATTTATGTTAAAACGTGAAAATCTTTTAAGATTTATGTCTTATTTAACCATCTAGCGGTTATTTATATTAAACGATAATATTGTGAACAGAGTTAGCGTTCGCTTTCAACCATGTGTAGAGTGGTTGAAAATATAAAAAACATTGGGTTGTTTAATAAAATCATAGCCATGTTTGATGCTTATGGTGTTCATACGATGCTTTTAGAAAATTAATGGGTGTCTGTTTTGCATAAAAACCTAGTATATCGAGCTATTTATAAGGAACATTCTGCATAAAATAGTATAGTTTATTTCACTATTGATGCTATTACTATAGGTCAGGCGCGGATCGAAAATTAAACCTTTGTGGGATCTTTAATAAAGCATGTTAATTGCTGAAACAGCTGACAAAAAATATTTTTTTGTATTGTCACATTTATTTCTAGAACACTTTTTATCCACCAATTAATGATGATAAAGTTAAAAATCAAATATTTAACACTGTGCTGGATATCGGAATACATGAACTTCCAATTTCAATTCCGATAGGAAAAATTAATATCCTATAGGAAAACTACATGTCTGAAACAAATTCCTACAGGAAATACCATTCTCCTATAGGAAATATAATTCCTATAGGACTTTAAAAAATCCTATAGGATTGTCAATATTTCCTGTAAGAGAATCAATTCTCCTTTGGGAATTATCATTTTCGATGGGATATTAATCTTTTAAGGTATTATATCTCACCTGTCAGGCGAAACACGCAAAAAACAAAAGTGGTTATATACTTTCTAGACAATGGTCTATCATTTGGTATTTATGGATTTTTCCGAAACTGCATCTTTAAAAGTGGGTGCAAAATGCCACCTTGGCATTGGCAAAATTATCTAGCACAGTGTTATTTACATTCCACATATTTTTTGCTTGTAAAGTGTGTTGAAAGCTACGACAGTTATAACACTGTAATGCACACAGGGTACTCAAAGGTTAAAATGACGAGCTTTATTATGCCGTCACAAACGGTGAACGCTGTTAACTGCAATGTCACAAGCGAAAATCAAAGTTCACGTTTGTTACTGTGGCTCTTCCATTAATATCTTTCTTAGGATAAGATAGGAATTTTAAGGTATAAATCACATTTTCAGACAAGGCATGAAGTTGAGATAATGTAAATATAAGCATTAAATCATGGGTTTTTGAAGTATACAGTCTCATAACTGCAGCGATGCTTGCATAAAAATTTTCATAACGCACTAATGCGCGTTACTCAATTTGTATGCACACATCGCTGCAGTTATGAGACTGTATACTTAAAACAATCATGATTCAATGCTATATAAACCTATAGATTTTTATATGATTACAAATACCTAGATTCTATGAAAGACTATACACACGAGGCATGAGTTTTACTGCGAAACTGAAAGGGTCAAATAAAACCACTTAGTCTAAAATTTAAATGACAATAACATTCGCAGGAGTGAGTTAGTCGGACCAACGTAAGCAAAAATTTACGTCATTTTGAGAATCGGGCCCAGTCCATTAAAATTCATCAAACACGAACTCTCGTACGTTCCACTTGCGTCACGCCTTGCTCCGCTAATGTTTTCGGACACAGTCCTGACCCACATATGCTACGCTCAGCATTCAACTGACGTTCATTACTCACACACCTGGTTTAAAGCTATAACCCTCCCTGCCTAAAACCTCTAGACATATTCACTTAATACAACGAAAAAAAACCCCCAAAGAACACCCCCCCCCCCTGTAAATATACTATAATACTATAAAAATACTATAAAACTGGCAAAATATATTAATAAACTTACCAGCTTAAGAAAACAAAATGACCAACCAGATTCACTGTATTAATGGCCACCACTACTACCAGACTAACGTCTGGAATTCGCCATAAACTACAAACTGGAGGACAAATTCAGCAACGTGACCGCACACTTAACAAGCTAACTGACCAAACCTGTTAAGGAAGGAGTCTTTTCTGGATTTCGACTCGTCAAACGTAAATTTGATTAATTGTTCATTGAATCAAAATGAAAAGAAATTAAAGTACTATATTTTTCTTTCTTTCTTTCTATCATACAACTTGGCATAGAAAAAGTAATCAAAGTTTAGAATCTAACAAGGACTATATTTTTGGCGTAATATTTGCACAGGAAAATATCACATGTTTCGAAATTCAGAATTTTTGCAGATTAATGAGTCTGTTTTAGCATTTTAAAAACAATAACATAAATGTTGGTTTTTTTTTACTAATGTGAACTAATGATATGATACTTGGGTATCAGAATAGGTTTTTAAAATATGATTTGCCTATCAAATTACATTTTTATAAGCTCTTTAAAGCGCCAACTCTATACATTGATTTTTGTGAAAAAAATCACTAAAATCAATTTTTTTTTATTAAATGATGAATATATTTAATTTAGCTTTTCTGTCAATTTATATATTTATATAAAGTCTTCATAATACATATAAATAAGAGAAATTTTATTATTGGAAGCATAAAAAAATAATCATAAGAAAAGTGCACTTAAGCTATAGAGAATGGGTCTTTTTTCAGTGCCGTTTTTATGTAGAAAATATCAACAAATTGCTTTTTTCTCGTAATAGTTAAGCACTAATGGAAGCTTCTGATTTATATGCACGCTTAAATTTACAAAAATTAGCATAGAGTTTAAAAAATTGAGGATTTTTAAATGCCTATAAATAAACTAAATCCGGAAAAATCGAACCAAACCTGTACTTGAATTGTGTCTATTTAAATCAAAGGGAGAGACATTTAAATCAACATTGCTCTATTGGTGGATCGATTGACGCGTTTGCTGAATTATACTTTATGCATCATTTTACGTCTGAAAAAAAAATAGAAAAAAGCTATGAAGTTGCATATTACCATAGTGACCAAACAAACATTCCTGACCATACAAAGATGACGGAAAGCGATTTGAAACGTGTCAATGTTTTACAGTGAACACATTTGACAAACGTTTACCTAAATAGAACCCACGTGATTGTTTGAAATAATTTATTCAATGCGTGGGTTCAAACATGGGTCACGCAGGTAATAGCTTTCGCTTGCTAAAGGAAAAACTTTGAAATATTTTATACGTTTTTAATTTTTTTAGGTACCAGCCTAATGTAGTACAAACGTCTTACTTTCACAGGAGTTTTCTAAATGTATAATGCGTATTTTGTTTTTTTCACAAGTTTGTACTCGGTTAGGCTGACAGTAAACAAAGGTTTTGAAATGAATGCCCGTCCTCGATTTACTATACAAAATCACGAATGTCTGCTGACCCCTACTATGTTTTAAAGCTTCGTGCTTTTTATATACAATAAATTCAGTGCTAAAACTTGTTAATTCTTAAGGAATAGATATCAATAGATAATGTTAGTGAAAAAATATGCTAATTTGAATCTCTATTTTTTCACTTTTTACCGGGGCCCATAAGTGCACTCGTCCTTTCTTTAAAATTCAAATGAATTAGAGGAAATGCGGGCTAAGCAATATCAATTTTAGTATATATATTTATTCCAATTTAGTAGTATAAGCTGACAGGTATTCTGATATTCTATCATTTCATTGAAGAATAGAATCTTCAAATCTTAAACAAATTTCTACAGAACTACAAAGAGCTACACTATCTTTATCATCCTTTACGTTGAGGAAGTGACCTTGACCTGACCTTTATGCGAAAACAAAAAGGTCAAATTTGATTAAACTCATAAAATCATTTGGTAATATGATCTGTTTGACTGTGTCAAAATTTCATGAATTTCTTATTAAGGTTTTCCGCTCTCAGCGGAAAACCTTACTATTATTCTGAAAATTTTTCAAATTTCTTATTATTTTTTTTTTCTTCTAGACGCCAACTTTCATTCTTAATATCTCGCTCGTTTGTTCACCGATTGTTTTCAAATTTTCAGGACTGATAACATGCCGCGTAATGTTGTCGTTGCATATTTTAGTTGAGGAAAATCACTATCCGGTTTTGAGTTATTCCCCTTTTAGTAAAATTTAACGACTTCTTTTGTCCAGGGGGTTTAGCTTTAACGATGACTGGCAGAGTCTCAAAGATGGGCTGGTTTGGAAGCTAATACATTGAATTTGTGCGAGATATATTTCATTTATTATTTAAATGCAAATAAAAGGGGTGGTATAGATGTTGAAACAAAGGTAAGAAAAAAAAAATCAAAAAAATTCGCGTATTTTCCGTGTTACACAGGATGAATCTCTGCCATTTAGTCAAATGAAAGGTGACTGAAAGGTAACTGGAAAGTGACTGAATGGCATAGTTATGCCATTCAGTCACCTTTCCAGACCATTCAGTTATCATTCTGTTGATTGAATGGCAGAGCTTCATCCTGTGTTAGTTTTCTACCTGATAAAAATTTGTTATAACATGTATTTTAAAAGTTCTTGGTCTTACCCAGACCTTTCATTCGGTATACCGAAAAAGGGGCTGGCCCTTATAATTAGGGAGTTAGAGGCGTCCAAAGTTTCTTGTCAATAACTTAAAAAGGAATTAACATTTCTAATGCATTATTGAAGCAAAGTTGTAAAGAAATTAATTTTGAATCCTTCTATTGTATTCACTTTAATGTTTTCGTAAATTATAGTCAGTATTTGCAGAAACAATTGCTGTCAGTTCGGTCCATTTTTTGTGGGGGTGCGCATGTTTATAAGGTTATGAAAGAGCTTCTTGTAATGCACTAACTGATACATGTAGCGCGCAAAAATAATTCCACATAAAATTCCCAAATGTTTTTATACATATGTACATTTTCATTTCATATAGATAAACCTCTTTGACCTTATTTTTGTTGTTTGTTTCATAAATGTGCCCCTGTCTATATTTAGATGCATTACGAGACTCAGGTAACCGATCGATAGGAGAGTCGCTAGCTGTATTCAGGCCGTCGCCTAGACGACAGTGCATGTGCTTGTAGAGCTGGACGTACACGATTAACGCCCCACTGTGTTACTGTAACAGAGACATTTTGAATTGTTTCAGTACTGGGAGATGTGTTAATAAAATGGTTCCAATGCATGGTAATTAAATTCAACTTTTCTACAATACGTATACACGGCCGTCATATAAAGCACAATGTGTATTACTGACATGACAAATGTACGCTGGCAATTTAAACGAACGCAGGATTGCTCCCGATAGAACAATTCTTTTAAAGCAAAAAAAAAAAAAAAAAAAAATACTGATTTGCGATGGATATAATATAATTATCATCGTGGAGATGATTTTAAAAAGTGAACTTAATATTCGTATACGATAATATTTGAATCCAAAGCTGCTAGTTTTAAGTTACGGTTATTAGGGATATTAATTATGACTTGCCCCGCGTTTCAGGGTTTTTACTTGCAAAACATCTACAAACGAAAATACCAAACAACCTTCAGCAGCAACTTATAAACTATTTATTCCATACACAATTCTCAAGAGGTTATTACAAAAAATTATAAATGCTTTATACTTGTATTCGCTATCTTCCATGGAAAAAAGTGGCATGGAAAAAATGTTGTTCAATGTTTATCAAATACGCTGCAGCCTTAGCAATCGAAAATAATTAACAAACTGTATATTGATAGATTGACTTATCAACAAACATTCAGACCCGCGATGTGTTTTCTTACAAGTTCTATAAAACGTAGACTCAATGACTGAATTCTTTACCGTTTTCCGTCTTGGTTATTTTGAATCCCGTGTGTACGTTATGTGTAGCCATATAGATGAACACTTTAAGTGTTTAATTTTTAAAAGAAATTGTGTACATGCAGAGCAATGCAATGCTAGGACAATAAAATTCCAACAATGTATATGTTCTACAAATAGCGAATGTATGACGAAGTATTTGGGTGTTATATTTTAAACAAATAAAGGTATTGCTTTCTTAAAAGCTTGCATTACTCAACAAAGTATTTTATTGGAATTATTCTTAGTTACCTTAGCTGCATATATGTACCGCTCGGTCTGTATCCCGGAAAAATTGACTACCATCCGAAATTTTTCATACAAGGTCTACAGACTTGCAGCTAACATTACCTTTAAAAATACATTTTAGAATTTGCCGCTGTTTATAAATTCATTAAAAAGACGCACAGAATCAAGTGGCACTATGTCGTTTGATATGGGATTTATGACGTCTATTTATATTGTTTTTATTAAAATTATTTCAAGCTTGTGGGTGGAATGAAATCAGTTTCACATGTTATATGACATAAAGATGTCCTCTCCCCACTTTTTCTCGAAGCAATTTTTTTTATAAAATTTACATGAAAAAATTGAATTATCATGGATTTGCCCCCCCCCCCCCCCCTTTTTTGTAGCATGTAAAAAAAAATGGTATGAAAATTATGAAATTATGAGTGAAATTTTGAAAATTTTGGAAAATTCAAAAAAAATATTCTTTTTTTGCTTGTCAAGATTTGTTGGATGAGTTTGCCCCCCCCCCCACCCCTTTCAAAAACGATGCTACGTTCTGGGAAATTACTCATTTCTTTATTCCCCTCTTTAATAAACAAACTAGAAAACATAACCGATCCGGATAAATATAATTACATGTATAAAAAATAAACTTAAAAAACAAACTACACATTCATCCTTCACCCACAATATTGCCTTTTCGATATTTGTCATCGTTGTAGACCCGTGTAACAATCTGTTAAGTAGGTGCTTGCATAAAAAAGAACCCCTTGCTGATCTACATTTTCATTAACGCATACAATGAAAAAATATATTTTGATTTATTATTGAATTTCTTTTGATGTAAAAAAAAAAAGGGAAGAAATTGGTTCTTAGTCTCTCTTTATGCCTGTTTGTTAGCGGTTAATCCAAGCTGATTTTGAATGTCCTTTTGTAATTTAAAAAATGCGATGTAAATTTTTTTCATGCAATATTTCGGATAAAGCAATGAAGAGTTGTTTCTTGAAATTTTATTAGACATTAAAATTGTAAAATGCTAAAATTGAAAATTGTCCCCGATTTCTTTCCTTTTATTTTTAAGGTAAAACTTTATTGATTTAAAAATGATTCTTTGAGACAAACAAATTGACATAATCAATAAGAGTTTGACAATCTCTAAGTGCAGGTGTGTAGCTTTTAGTCAGAAAAAGAATCGGATGGACGACCTAGGACACAGATCGTCCTTCCGAATTTCTTGAAAATTGCCATTATTTTCGTACGCGGACGCAATACTCACCGAGACTAAATGGTTCGTATCTTAAGTTTTAACTTTTAACTGCTTTGGAAGGTAATATTGGTTTTCTGATAATTAGGAACATGAATAATTAAATAAAAATGGTTAAAATTACAGTAAAATTACCGGCATCGGTCTTCTCCGTGCGCGGATCTAGAAGGGGAAAGGTTCCTGACCCCCCCCCCCCCCCCAGCGAAATTTCTTTCAATTACGTGTACATTATAAACTTACTAAATATGCCTCGGACAATCCTTGGCAAACTCAAATAACCGTCTGACTTTTCAACCCCCACCCCGGAAAAAATTTCTGATCCGCGCATGTTCCCCCTCCTCGAAATACAAAATTATTCTTCAAAACCCCTTGTAAAATTTCCAGAATCTCCGCATATATACTAAGAGATTCATTGGCGCTTGCGTTCGATAAAATGCGTGTAAAACGTTTGCCAATGGTCTTTTTACCTTCGTACCGGGCATAACCACAGTCCCACTCTGTGAATAAAATGCGGCGAATCAAACTAGAGACAACGTGTTAAGATCTGTATTTGCTTATGAACATGTAGTATCATCGTGCAAAATGCACTGTTCAATTATAATTTTTTTTTTAATTTACTTGTAAAATTCAACATATGTTTCGTAATTTTTTCTCACAATTTATTTCTTACATAGTTGCTTTTTTTATTTAGTGATTGACACTTTTCAGACTTTACATGTGATTTCAAAGAGACAGAGTGTCATGTCTCAAGGACTGTAAATCTCTTAAAACAACATTGTGCAATTATCAGATTTTCATTTCTTGGACATCAAAGACTCATTGAGTTTATTTAATTATTTTATATCTGTGAACCTTTCACTCAGCTTACTTATATTATTACCTGTCAATTGCAATTTATACTCATTGTTAAGATTCTTATAAATAGTTATGTACAATTGTCAATGTGCAGTCTGGAATACGGCGGCCAGCCCCGGCCACGTCCGACTCTCCCAGAGTCTTGAGTCCGGAGACCACTTCTGGCCATATCCGACTTGTTTGTAACCTGTCTGTCTGTTAAATTGTTATAATGTTGCCATCGTTGAGTCTCGTCCAATAATGTGGAATCCTGCATCAATTGCCTGTTTATTTCTCTGGAACTGTATACTGGTGGACCTTCGGGAATACGGCAAACATACCCTTCGTTTTAGCTTACGGCCCACAGCGCGCCCCAACCTTTTACCTTATACACTTTACGCCAACATTCCCTCACCCGGTTCGTACTGCACACGACCGATGAAGATCCAGACGAATTCTCTATCACCGTAAAATCTACGCGGTCACAGAAATATAATACTTTGTTTCTCAGTGTTTACACATCTAATATTGTACTATGGTCAGCTGTCAATTTTTTGTAATACGTCACAAGTATGACGCAGCTACGACGGAAAATCTAATCGTTGCTTGCAACGAGCTCGTCTCTAGTTATAAGAAGTATGTTTGATAACGAAAAGACTCCTTCCTTAAGCTAAAAATAGCCCTATTACAAATACTCTTGATTGGAAATATGGAACACAACTTGGCTCAAAATAACAATTATTTACATGAACAAATACAAAACTAAAAAAAATTGAATTTAACTCCAGCACAGTTATGCACATATCTATCATCGAAATTCTAAGCTCAAATTTCTTTGTTATGTAAACAAAGCTCGAGCAGGAGCAAAACAGCAGGAAAGTATAAAACCTTGATGTACATTAAAAATATTTGTTTGAATTTTTGATATAAAAAGAAATCATTGAAAATAATCAATATTAAATGAATAATAGAAATATAGGAAACATGTAACAAATAACAAAAATAGAAAACAAACAAACAAAACTATATTGCTAAGTGAATGATCTTGTAAGTTTATTGCACCATTTCTGAAACTTATATGTTTTTTGTGACAAACTTATATATGAAGTTTATTGTTATAATAATAAAGAAAAATTAACAAACCACTCAACTTAACATTTAAAAAAACTGCTTTTATGATATTTTTTTCTAATTTATTTTTTAATGACATAATCATAAATGCTTTTCGCCATGACAGTCGTAAAAGACGTCACGCCTTGTTTTCACTTAGTTACCTTTTTCAGATAATAAGATGTGACCATAGTGACAAAGCGGAAAAAAAAGAGAAATAAGCATCAAAACAAAAAAAAGTACAGTGACTATTTGTTAAATTTACTTATATTATTTTTATCTTACTTTTAAACAAACCTTTTTAAAGGCAAGTACATGTACATTAAGATGAGCTTCCTATTTTTTTTTAATTTAATGCATTCTTGTACATGCATCCCTATGCATGTTGTAATGTTCTTATAAGCATACCTTTATTATTAGTGAAAATTGCAAATCTTGATTAATTAAATTAATATTGTTTGATTTTTGTAGATGGCATACAGTATGGAAAGCGAAACAATTGAAACGTTTCTACGAGGCTTGGGATTGGATAATTTAATCACATCATTCAAAGAACATGATATTGATGTTGACTTGTTAAAGGATTTGTCTGACGAGGAACTAAAGGATTTATTAATGAATGAAATGAAAGTAACCACAGGCAATCGTTATAGGATTACCAAAGGGATACAAAATTTGAAAGCTGGTCGTATGTATATTACATCTCTGTGTTAAAGACATTTTTATTGATTCACACACAACTTTTGATTTCTTATTTTACAAGTAAATTTACCTTGATTAATCGTTTGATAAATATGTATAAAAAAGTGTCCTTTCGAATTTAATTTTATAAACTGTACACGAAAACAATTTTGATTTCGATATTACAGAAAAAGCTCATGTTGATAGATCAAGTTATGCAGTAGATTATATCAATCTATGTGCATCTATAAAAATGTCATATTTTACTGAAGAAATTAAAGATAATATGTTTTTACCCTTTATCTAAAAAATAATAGAATAATGCGTACATGCAGACAATCTTTTAGATATAGATTTCTCAAAAAAGGTGTCTTTTTTAATATCTTCTAGTGTGTAAATATTTTTTAATGAGAAAATCCAGTTTAATCATCTTATTTTGTGGCTTTGGTAGATATAAAATCTACAAGAATGAAGTGTCACTGTGCCAATTTGTATTTCCTTTTGAATGAGACTGAAGAAAACAATTGTGTAATTCTAATAATCTGGCGTTTTTTAAAGGGGCTAGCGGATATGTTTTTTTTAATTAAGAAATCTAACTTGCACTAGAAGTACTGATGGTTATGTGTATGTTAATGATATGATAAATTGGTATTTTATAAATATTCAACGAAAAATCATCCAATTCCTTTAATTCCTTTATTAGCAAGAACACCAAAAATTGAAAAAGAATTGAGAATCAATGAAAATTGTAGGTATTCAAATTTTGTCGATTGCTAACGGCGGTGCATTTGTAAAATAAGTCTACTTTTCTGGAGTTAACGCCTATGTCGTTAACTGTACCCCGGGGATGATGTTTTTAAAAAAACCCTTCAATCTACACTACCCGAGTATGCTTTCACACTACTTTAAGTTTTCTGCCCAAATGTGTTTTTGAAATAAATTTTAAAAAACCCCAGAACTCTCATTTAAGTCTACACAGAAATTAAAACTACATTGGCAACAATATCAAATATTTCATGAGTTTGCTTCTACAAATAAAATAAATATCTTAGTTTTTAATAATAAAAAAAAGGAAAGTCTGTTGCATGTACCTTTTGTAAAACAGATGAAGAGAGTATTTATTATTTATTCTATGAATGTATATTAGTAAAACAACTGTAGTGTGAAGTTAAATAGTGGATTTTGACACAGTTTGAAATCTTAATTCAATTAATATACAACCAAGTCATTTTGGAAAATATAAAAAAATAAGGGAAAAATATAAATTTTCAAATTGATTGCTCTTGTCGTAAAGCAATATTTTTCATGTAAATATTAAAGTAATACCCAATAAACATGCACAGGAAAAAGCCAAAATGGAAATGCTTTTAATTGAAAAATATTTGCTGTTGAAAAAAATGTAGATAAAGGAATATGAAAGCCACCTGCAGAATATTTAAGAAAAAAATGTAGTTATATTGATATGGTCAAGTTTTCTCCTTGTTGTTTTTGTTTGTACTTTTTCAATCCTGTGAACCTTCATATTATTTCAATTGTCCTTAATTGAGTATAGCATGGTTAATACATGCATATGTAAACACTACCTGCATCTCTCTCTCCTTCTCTCTCTCTCTCTCTCTCTCTCTCTCTCTCTCTCTCTCTCTCTCTCTCTCTCTCTCTCTCTCTCTCTCTCAAAATCAGCTTTCAATTCACATAAACCGTAAAACCATTTGCGGCGGTACAGAATTCCACACAGCGAAAATCGCTGTAGTCTCAGATAGAAACGAAATGCGCAACCGTCCAAGAGCCCGTATTTAGCTCCAATTGTCCTAGTCCCGAAGAAAGATTTGAGGGTTCGGGGTTAAAGCTTGAAGCGCAGAAATGCTCATTTGAGAAAGTCGAAGTTGCGTTCCTTGGACATAAGATCTCAGCAACAGGGATATCGCCGGACATGGACAAGGTAAAGTCAATTCACACTTTTCCTGAGCCTTCAAATGTTTATGAACTCAGAAGCTTCCTTGGGCTTATTTCTTACAACCGAAAGTTTGCAAAAGACTCTGCTAGTAAGGCTGTGCCCTTACACAAACTTTTAAGAAAAGGAGTTGAATTTATATAGGAGTGTAACTATGAGAGTGCATTCAAAACATTCAAAGACGCCTTGACCAGCTATCCTATACTAAGATACCCAGATTTCTCGCTTCTGTTTGTTCTGTACACTGATTCGTGTGACACCGTTATTGTTGCAGTGTTAGCGCAAGATGGACCCAATGGTGGTGAGAGGACCATAGCCTACGCAAGTATGAGTATAAAACGAAATGAGCAGAATTATGCCTGCTGTACCATCTTTCACTGCCCGGATCTCACAGACGACGCCAAGCAATTGGACGCCAAATTGCTATTTCAAGGAACCTCATTGATGAAGTGATGTACGCTTGTCATGACGACCTAACAGAAGGTAACCTATCATTCCAGAGAACCTAGGATAACGTTCAAGAAAGGTTTTATTGGAAAAGAATGTACTCGGACATAGACTTCTAGTGTAAATCATAAGTAGATTGTGCGACCAAAAAAGTCACCAAAATGACAGACCAAAGTTTCCACTAAACCCGCTACCAACCGTTTAGGGTCCATTCGACAGAGTAGCAGTAGATGTCCTTGGACTATTTTCACCGACTTACGAGTCAAATAAGTATATTATTGTATTAAGTGACTACTTAACCCGGTGGCCGGAGGTCTTCGCTGTGAACAATGCAGATGCAGAAAATACTGCGCAACCTTTTGTGGAGGCTATAATGTGTCGTCACGGCGCATCCCTTTAGCTGCTATCAAATAATGGTAAAACTTCAGATCAAATCTGTTGAACGAGATCTGCAAGTTGAAAAACAACAAGAAAAATTCACTACGACTATCACCCAGAAACCAATGGCCTTGTTGATCATGAACGCTTTAACGGCACCCTCACAATGATGTTGTTAATGTTTGTTTCGGGATATCAACGTGACTGGGACACGTTCATACCATGCATTCTGTTTGCATATAGTACCACCATCCACGAGTCTACAAATGAATCGCCAATCTAACTTATGCATATACAATATGATGTTCTACCAATAAAAACTGCACTTTGCCTGTTGACATTCTCCTATGCCTTAGCAGACGACTGTAAGGGAAAAGCCGAAGTCCGTCTTCAAATGGCCTATACCCTAGTGAAAGAAAACTTACAAAAGAATCAACAAAACCAGAAAGGGCATTATGACTGTGCATCTAAAGAAACACATTATACCGAAGAAGACAAAAAAGGCTATACACTCCTGTATCCAAACCAGGACTGTCCGTAAAACACACACATTACTGGCACGGTACTACGAAGTTCTGGAGAAATTGTCCGATGTCACAAACAAACTAAAATACCCCGATCACAATAAAAGACTTTAACGTCACATGTAAACAGAATGAAAAGTTACGTCAAATATATGACGGGGAACCTCCCTGTCACCGGCACTGATTGATAACTGTTGTTTATATTTACAAGTTTTTTTTTTACATATTTACAACGAACATGAATTACACTATATATATATATATATATATATATATATATATATATATATATATATATATATATATATATATATATATAATACATGTATTATTAAATGCGTCCTCCTTCTATGACATCTAAACTCATTTTGTTCTGTCTCACACGCGTTCCCTCGGGAAGGCCCTTCCAATTATCTCTCATTCCGCAGACAAGCCCAAAACTCAATCAACTGCTCACTTTCACTTCTCAGAACTCTATCTTGCACAATAAACAAATGACAACTAAAGATGATAATTTACAATTGATAGACTTACGTTCGCTCTTTCTCACTTTCCTAACAAGCTGAAATGATACTCTTGGAAACAGGGCTACAACGCCCTACGTCGCGCACCTGCAACATTATCAAACCTTTCATACAACATATTTCACCAAAAATTTATTAAAGATAACTAGCCCAAAGGAATGGCCCTGCAAAAATTAACGCCGATAAACAGTGTCTACCTAGTTAACAGTACCTTGGGGATAATGTTTTAAACAACGATTATCAACGATATATATATATATATATATATATATATATATATATATATATATATATATATATATATATATATATATATATGTATATATCTACATGATGTATAGACCGTAACAATTTAAATTAACAAGAGGAAATTAAGATAAATATCTTTACATGTATATAGGTCACTCCAAATAATCGAAATCTTTTTGAAAAAATGTTCCAGGTACATATCTGATTGAAGTGATGGCAGAATATTTATATTTGTTTCATCTGTGTATCTCTTCGTATGACCTCGTTAGAAGTGATAGGTCTTTAAACGTCAATCGAAATGTACAAATTTTAACTTTTCCTGGCGTTTATCCTATAGGACACAGAATGGTATAAGGTCACTTTAGTCACTTTAGTCACTCGGGTAACCTATTGCCGTTGGTCGTGCATTCTTACCAACAATCTTAAATTTGGCGATGGTACTAAGTTGACCGCCAAGGCCTTTGGGCTGATGTTTTGTATTTGTATTTGTTAACATCTTTCCATTGTGATATTACAAGTAAGGCTTTTACTTTTTGATTCGTCTCATGCTAATGGAAATTTAATGCAATGGAACACTGAATCCTGAAAAAAAATAAATTTATTTATGAGCAGCATGTACTTGTGTAAATACTGATTTTATATATTAAATTATATATTTATTTATTTATGTATCGTGTTAGTATTATGGGATTCGTTATATTTAATTATCTCTTTTCACATTATATGATAAACATATTTTATTACTAAAACGACATTTTTTTTTCTGATTTGACTTTCTAAAGGGGGCTCTATGCAAACAGAAATGAAAGGTAACATTGAATCAAAAGGGCATTCCGATGGAAACAAAAATGCCAGGTCAGGTAAGCATCTGTAGAAAAAAAACCTGCCGTTAAGGACAGTCACAGATCTCACTTTATACATTTTAGAATTAAAGCTTAAGGGGCATGGTCACGAATTTCGTCAAAAGTTATTATATATAAATACACTGTAGAAGTACATAATTTCGTTAGGGCAAAATGTCGTTGTTTTTTAACCATATAAAATTCTTTTAGCATTTAATTTCGTCAGATCGTAATCTCTTTGTATTCATTTATACTTCGGTTAAAAATTCGTTTTTGATTGAATTTCGTTGATTTATACCGCCGACGAAAATAACGAAATTAAATCCTCAACAGATATTTCTGCTTTTTCAGTACTTATAAATTGTATTTAGTATTTTGTGCAAAAGACGAATAGGGACACATA
Source organism: Magallana angulata (assembly GCF_025612915.1). Classification (NCBI taxonomy): domain Eukaryota; kingdom Metazoa; phylum Mollusca; class Bivalvia; order Ostreida; family Ostreidae; genus Magallana; species Magallana angulata. The sequence continues at coordinate 39,830,820 of NC_069118.1, read as the reverse complement.
TAATATTCTTATCTCGTAGTTAAAAAAGGTCTCGTAGAAAAGGTCTCGTTATTACGAGTTATTTATCTCGTTATGACGTGGAAATTTCTCGTTACAATGAAATACATAGTACATTGTTGTTGCTATTTGTTTAATTATTGTGAAAAATACATATGTAATAAGTATTCCTTGTTTATCAGATCCATACCCAATAGTCGATTTGTTGACCCTTTCAGTCTGCATGTATTACAACCCTACTTCGAAGTAAATATCTACGGAAGCGTGTACGGGCCTACCCTTGTGTTATAACTTATACATTATAAACTTTTTTATTTATGCAGATATTTTGCATTCTATTGAGGTGAGTTAACAGAAATTTAATCACCTTTTTGTAATTTATCAGTTTTCTTGCTATATGCTATATCGACTTAACAAAATACGGATAATAAGATAATTCAAAAATGGGTTTTCGTCATATCGAGAAAGAAATTTTGACATAAAACAATGAAAATTTATACACTATAGATATATTGATATATATATATTCTCATTTCTTGGGAACTTATTGCGAAAATATTTTTTTATCGAATGAATTTTGCGATGGCGGGAGTTTCGATGGTACGTCATCTCACTCGAAATCTAGCTCTAAGAAATACATGTAGACTGACATTTGTGGAATCATTTGAATTCGTGTATTCTCAATTTTCATGAACTTCGTTGATCCTGTCATCCACATGAATTCAAATCCACAATGAATCATAATTAATATTATTGAACAGTCCAACCCTAAAATTATAATAATAATTCAATTAACCGATCGACAAGGCTTGTTTCAACTATCTGACATCAAACTGATATTACACGATCTTGAAGCAATATCATTTGATGACAACCCACCCTCCAAACTACAATGTGACCTAACTACAATATCAAATGATATTATGATTTTATGCATAAAGTAATTGTATAAGCGTTGTATTTTCTAATAATCATCATTTGATGTGAGTCTTTTTGTATTGGCGTGGTGAAGAGACTCACGTCAAATCATGAAAATGAGAAAATGCATCACCCATGCGATCAGGTCCTGTATAATATCATTTAAAGGCAAACACAATTATCTTATATTTTTCGACGTTTATGAAAATGAAACTTTGGGGGGGGGGGGGTTAATATAATACGTGTAAGTAAAGGGGTTTAGGTAGTTTAAATGTTATGCCATCGGTCTCAAAACTCTTATCACATGTTTAATAGGGAGTAACCCAAACATGGAAGATTATAACGATCTGCTTTAATATAGACCATGTAGCACCCCCTCTAGTGTTACGATATCGAACACTAAAATGAATTGCTAGCGATATAAAGTAATCACTGTTCTTTGTTTTTGATTTATATCAAACTGTCAAATGTAGGCTACATGCCGTCTACAGCTAGATTCAAAGTGGGGTGACGTTAACGTTAACGTACCATCATAATTCCCGCGCCCGTGTAGTTCAATCGATAACAATATTTTTGAATATGTCCTAGAAACGAAAGCAAATTGATATCGACATGACTAGAGAACCTTTATTTAAGTGTTTTTGTCTGAATTTTTATCTCAATATAATTAAATCACATTCTTAAATCAACATTTCAAACTTCATAATGTAAAGTCGATAACGCAGATAGCAATACATCTGGTAAAATCCATTGATGTGATTTTAATTACACAGAAATCACAAGATACAATTCAATTCATTTGCATAAATAAAAGGTCACACTACTTTATATGTTAACAATTCAATAATAAGAGGCCAATGGGCCATATCACTTACCTCAGGAACAACCAGCTTAATGATGTCCTAATACGAACTATCTGGACAATGTAGTATAATACATGTAGATCCTGTATAAATATGAATCCATTTCCTCCTGGATATTCTTTTATTTATAATCAAGTTCCTTTTTTAACAGAATGATTTTATCGTCACATCACATGGTGAGCATTGCAGTTCTCATGAAGATCATAAACAATAGTTTATATGTGGGATACAAACCTTAATCAAACTCTTAACCCCTCGTGTGACCCAAGAATCGGGTCAAAGTCTAAACAATTTCAAAGAATCACGTGGCTGATTTGTTTCTGAGAAGGATATTTTCATGGACCAACCCTTCCCCCGGGGTTTCTGATTTTCACCACTTTGAATCTATACTACGAAAGGATGCTTCCACATAAGTTCCAGCTGTCTTGGGTGATTAGTTAAAGAGAAGATTTTTAACGATTTAATCTATATATTCCTAAATACGTAAAATTTGACCCCCCCCCCCTCCCATCGTGGCCCTACCCTACCACTGGGGATAATGATTTTCACAACTTTAAATAAACACTACCCGAGGATGCTTCTACAAGTTTCAGCTTTACTGGCTGATTTGTTTCTGAGAAGAAGATTTTAAAAGATTTACTCCATAGACCTGTATTCCTATGCAAAATTTGACCCCCCAAATGTGGCCTCCCCTACCCCCCCCCCCCCCCCCCATATGGCCTCCCCTACGCGGGGGTATTAAGGAAGCATATGGGCAATTAAGCGTCTTATATTGACTGTTATATTCAAAATCGTGAAATTAAATAATTATTTTGAATAAGATCAAAAACTTAGTATTATCCTTTAAAATAGACGTCAGTGCAAAAACATAGGTTAGTACATTACTGCCACATTGGTACATTATCACGTGACAACTATAAATAACTTACGTATATTTTTTAATATAAAATAAGATAGAACAACACTACCCCCACGGTTTCCAAAATAAAATAAGCATGCCAAGTGAAAGCAAAACATCTAAGTTTAATCAAAACCGCTGCTAGAATCCTATGTTTGTCTTTATTAAAAAGTTATTTACCCGGTTCTAATAAAACCTTTCCAACTTTTATATAGTTTGCACAGAACACTGCAAATTGCATCAAAACAACACACAACATGTGATTCTAGCAGCACTTTTCAATCTAAGCATTGATCAAACTAACGATACGTATAAAATTTCAAGTTCAATATATACGGGGTAGTGTTGTTCTAGTCGGATTTTTTCATCGTAAACAACGACAGAGGAAAGCCTGGCCGAGCAATAAAAGCAAATTTACATACCTTTTAGCAAATGATTGAAAAAACTAACATATCTCCCAGTATTCTTATGTTTAATTCTCAATATATCACACCACAATACTTTATTAGAGATCTTAGATTAGTTATATTTTGAATATGTTTACAATGCTTTCCGATCAAATTCACATGACATTCAACCATATGCTTCCTTAACACCCCCGCGTACCCATGTGGGTCATGATTTTCACAATTTTGATCTACACTACCTAGAGTGGTGCCACAAAGGTTGGATCTTCCTCGCTGAATAGTTTCTGAGAAGAAGATTTTTAAAGATTTACTCCATATATTCTTATGCAAATTTTCGACCCCTAATGTGGCCCCAACCTACCCCCGGAGGTCTTGATTTTCACGATTTTCTATTTGCACTACCTGAGGATACTTTCAAACAAGTGTCAGCTTTCCTGGCCAAGAAGTTATGAAAAAGAAGATTTTTGAAAATTTCTCAAAACTTCAATATCTCCTTTTGCTTATTATCTCCCCTTGAAAATAGGACGTGGTCCTTAATTTTCAACAATTTCAATCCCCTAAACCTGAAGGTGCTTTGTGCCAAGTTGTTTGAACTTGGCCTAGTGGTTCTTGTAAAGATTTTGAAAATATGAATGTATGCGGACAGACTGACAGACAGATAACATACAAAATGTGATCAGAAAAAATCATTTCAGTTTTCAGCTCAGGTGAGCTTTAAAAGAAGGACAGCTTATAAGTTGAAACACAGCAAGTGTTGGCCCCGATACGCTTACGAAAATATCAGGTAGCCTTAGTCATTCAAACTCTATTCCGTAAGTTACATGTACTCATATATACATGTATATAGTTTCAATCATGAATTTAAGGTGGAATATCCCTCTGATAAGAGAGATAACTTCTGTAGAAAATAATCTCACTTTGTTTCTGTTAACTCCCAATTATTAAGGCATGTAGCTATAAGGGAAGCAGTGCTGGGCCCCAATTTATGTTGGAAGGCGACATTTATTTAATGTTCAATTATTAAAAAAAAGAAAAATTGAATCAAACGAACTAAACCCAAACTTTTGGCAAGTGAAAAAAAGTAAAGAAAACTTTCACCAAAAAAAATGTAAGAAGCGAATTATATTTATCAAAATTTTAATAAGGCAGTGTCTACATGTATACCCCTTCCCCTCCCCCAATGGATAAATTTTTCTTAGAAATTTTACTTAATTTTATGTACTAGTTCAGTACATGAACAGTACGTGTTTGATGTTTTAGACCAGAGAATTTTGGATGAAATTTTGCTCTCTCTCCCCATTTATAGCAGTGCTCGTTTACAAAGGTGAATGAATTATAATTGAGAAAAACGTGACCAAGACTATTGCAAACTCTAGGCTTAATTATCACTGTTTGAAACATAACATTTCAAATGTTCAAAATTGAATATGGGTTTTCCTATCTGAGGGAGCAAATATCGGACAACAAAATTAAACAAATAATAGTTTATATTTTATTCAAGACAATATATCCCTATATTGAGATCATACCAATTACTGGAATATCATTCATTTTATCCCCTTTTAGTGTTATAACAAAATGCTCTTACGACAGGTTTACACTTTTAGCATTTCTAAAATACTAAGTATATGGATCCATTCACATGAACTATTATCTTATCTAAATTTAAAAACAGAAATCATTTCTGATTATATAATTAGAAATTGTGGCAATCTATCAAGTACTGTATGCGAAATATGTATGTACAATCTTCAATAGTCTATGATAAAGAGAGATAACTCTTGCTAATTGAAACAATTTTTGTTACAAACCTATACAACAAAGTGCTATTCTGAACTAAAGAGCACCGCTTCATTATGTTTTTTAATATGAATTGGCAATGTATATAACTATATATTATTTTCATATACATTTAATATCTTTAATTTTACTCTGCGATGGTAACATTTTGCTTTTTCTATTCACTATGTCTAGTTTTCTTCATAACATGAGTAGACACATTATCAATTTTTGAAAAATCTAGCAGCGCTTCATCACTTCAACTTTGTTTCATCTGAATCTATTGATATTGACTTTCATGAAAATCAATATGAAATTTTTTTAAAAAAGATATGGCAAAATTAATAGCAGAGGGATATTACACCTTAAGGGATTTACCCGAAGTGTTTTGGGAGTTGATTTTAAT